>NW_017675204.1:70202-73256 GCF_001879085.1 Nicotiana attenuata | reverse complement strand
AATATAATCAAGAGTCACAAAGCAAGTCAGTTCAGAATTCAAGCAACATTAAGGGTATCAGAATCATTGCAAAGGCATTCAGAGGTAGTAATCCTATTTATAATCTATGGTTTAAGGAATCCTCAGATGGTGGTATTAGTACTATGTACTCATTCCATCGGGGACAACTTAAATCTAGCTTATAATAGGGTCACAAACAGGTCTACAACACAGAAGGAAGAAATATCATACTGCAATATACCAAAAATCAAAGCAGGGATAGCATACATAAAGAGCAAACAAGCACAGGAATGGGGCTTTTTAATTACACGTGTGACTGACAGTATATCTTACTGCAAGATGCATATGTGTAAGGAAATAGCTAAGAAAAAGGAAAACAACATTGGACTACATACTTGGAGTGGTCTAAATACAAGCTACAAAGAAAAGAAGGTTACAAAATCGATCACAGGTTCCACAGTAATGTACTTTGGTGGTCAGCAAGGGGATGTATTGGTACCAGAAGGTGTGTGCTTTAGGGCATTTACAGCAGTTGCAGCAGCTGGTCAGATGATCTGTGAGCTTCAAAATCACGTCCACAACACGAGGAATACGGTTTCAGGTACATGCATGAATAATCAAAGAAGAAATGGAGTTAGTATATTCGATTGGAGCAATGAAGAAGAAGAAAAAGCACAAAAGAAAGAGAGAGGGAGTCGATATTACCTAGGTGAGCTTCAGGAGAGAATCGATTGTATTCTTCTACTTGTTCAACAAGGGGATGTACTGGTCAATGGCGTATCAGAAGGAGTGTACCATAAAGTTTTCACAGTAGCTGCAGTTGCTAGGAGGAAGAATCAAGAGGGCCAAAATTACTCCAATCAGATGAGGCATCCAGACTCCAGTGGATTCATGAAGATACATAGCAGAAATAAAGTTAAAACAGTCGATTTGAGCAGAAATGAAGAGGATAGAACTCAAATGAAAGAGGGAGAGAGGCGACATTACCTAGAGGAGCGTCAGGTGGAGTTGAGGAGTCTGTGGAGAAAGGAAAGGTCTTGGGGATATGTAATGGGTAGTGGGGACTGTCGGTGTGTAATGAAAGGTCGGGGTGTATCGATTGTATCCAGGTGCACGTGTTGGGTGAAGAGAAGGGCTAATCAGGGGCCATTTCTGAAATTGCTTAAGGTGGAAAGGGACTTTGGCTATTCATGTAAATGCAACTGGCTGGGCTGTGGCTATCAGTGTAAGTTGGCTATCATTTGGGCTGGTTTTATTGATCCATCAGATGAATATATGGGCTAGTTTGGGAAGGGGTCATTATTGGATTATATAAATAGCTATTGTATATGGTTTACATATATGTGGCTATTTGTTAAATTCAATAATTTGATTAATTTGGCTTCTGGTGCAAGATGGAGGTTATATGTGCAAATCAGTAGCAGTATTCGGCCAGATTGGGAGAGGCTGTTTGTGCAAGTCAAAGGCGTGTTTGGTTTCAGAGTTGAAGATCAAAATTGGACAATATTTCATGGGCTTGATGATTTGGATCTTGGGCTTTTTGGAAGTATAATTACATGGACTAGTATTATTTTACTTTGTAGCTTGATTTTAATAAATTTTAGGAGGCAATATGTACTATCAATTTTGAGCACTATACTCAAATTTGATAATATGATTTATGTAATATTTCTTTTTTTATCCTTTTCGTACTCTAAGTACGAACTCATGACACTGTGCTTGTTTTGTTATATTTATAAATAAAAATTAGCCCTAGGCTATGCCTAGCGGATTGCTTAAAAAAAAAAACCCTAAACCCTAAACCCAAATTTCTCCTCTTCATCCAAGATAACATTGAAGTCCAGCATTTGCCCAAGACAGGGTCAGATCATAGTACCATGCAGCTTAAGTGTGATATAGAGAAGCCCCCAGTTAAGAAATCCTTCAGGTTTTTGAATTTTTGGGTGGATCATGCATCCTTCAAAGAGGTGGTAAAACAGAACTGGAATGCTGACTTTAGTGCAAATCCATATGTAATATTCTATCATAAGCTAAAAAAGGTGAAGAAGGCTTTATCTGAGTGGAGCAAAACAACATATGGAGATATTTTTCAAAAAGTAGCCAGCTTGGAGGAGGTTGTGGTGGTCCATGAAGCAGACTTTGAAGCTAATCCTACAAAACAAAATAGGCAAAGATTGCAGAAGGTACAGGCTGAATTGATCAAAGTCCTAGCATTGGAGGAAAAGTATTGGAAGCAGAAAGCAGGCATGGCCTGGTTCAAAGATGGTGACAGGAATACGAAATTTTTCCATGCTCAAGTAAGAGGCAGAAGAAAGAAGCTGCAACTGTCCAGAATTCAGAATAGACAAGGTGCTTGGATAGAAGAGGAAGAAGAGATAGCTGCAGAAGCAATTCAATTCTTTCAGGATCAGTTCACAGAATCTGCAGCACCTACATCCTTTGACATCATAAATCATGTTCCATCATTGATAGATACAGGACAAAATGCAGAATTGATCAAACAACCAACTTTAGAAGAGGTAAAGGCAGCAGTATTTGGTCTTAATGGAGATAGTGCAGGAGGGCCAGATGGATTTACAGGAAAATTCTATCAAACATGCTGGGATATCATTGGAGGTGATTTATTTGACATGGTGAGAGCATTCTTTAATGGGCATGACTTGCCAAAATGTGTGACTCACACTAATCTTGTACTGCTTCCAAAGAAAAAAGAGGTATGTTCTTTCTCTGATCTTAGACCAATCAGCCTTAGCAATTTTTCTAACAAGGTGGTGTCAAGGGTCATTCATGAAAGACTAGTGGGGCTGCTACCTAATCTAATATCTGAAGAACAGGCTGGTTTTGTTAAGGGTAGGAGCATTGTGGAAAATATTCTTTTAACTCAAGAGATTGTCACTGATATGAGACTTAGAACTAAGGCTGGACCAAATGTTATAATGAAGTTGGACATGACCAAAGCCTATGACAGACTTTCTTGGTTGTTTCTGACTAAGGTTTTAAGAAAAATGGGCTCAGAGAGATTCAAGTAGAGAATTTCGATAGGGGTATGGGTGT
>NW_017675204.1:67770-69697 GCF_001879085.1 Nicotiana attenuata | reverse complement strand
GATGTTCAATGAGATCCCTGCACTCCAACATTTTCCTCCACACATGTGAGCCTTCCCTCCAAGGTACTACTACTGCATTTAGTTTTTTGCAGTATTTCTGACTCATGAAAGAGCTCCATAGACTAGGTTTGGTTCTGAAATTCCACCAAAGCTTACAGAACAGGGCCTTGGAAACATCATGTAGGGATCTGAAGCCAATTCCCCCTTCATCATAAGGCATACAAAGAGTGTTCCATGAAGCCCAATGTCTGCTATTTCCCCCAACTGAGCTACTCCAGAAAAACTGAGCAAACAACTTATGTAATTTATTAATAACATAGTTTGGGGGGTTTACAGCAGATAACAGATGAATTGGTAAACTCTGCAGTACACTAGAAATTAGGACTGCCCTGCCTCCTATAGAAAGCAATTTTCCTTTCCATGACTGTAACCTGTCAAGAACCTTTGTGATCATTGGCTGGTAATAATCATACCTCCTTCTTGCATAAAATATAGGGCATCCTAGATAAGTAAATGGAAACTCCTTACTTCCAATACCAGTAATCCTCTCAACTTTCCTTACTACTTCTGGATCTGTAAGGTGATGCATATAGATAGCAGACTTGTTCTTATTCACCAACTGACCAGAAGCAGCTTCATAGACATATAATATCTCCATAATCAGCCTCAGTGATGTGGCATCTGAAGAGGAAAAAATGATGGTATCATCTGCATAAGCAAGGTGATTTATTTTTGGACTCCACTTTGGCAGTCCAAATCCACAGAAATACAGATTTTGATGTAGTGAATTCAATCCCCTAGAAAGAGCCTCAGCAGCTAGAATAAAAAGTGTTGGAGACAATGGATCCCCTTGCTTCACACCCCTAGTTGATTTGAAAAAACCTCTTGGTTGACCATTTATAAGTACTGAGTAACAGTTATTCCCTACCAAATCAAAAGTTATGCCAATGAACCTCTCACAGAAGCCCAGCTTTCTCAACACTTTTGTTAAGAAAAGCCAAGACAACCTATCATATGCCTTGGTCATGTCCAGTTTAATTACCACATTAGGACCAGCCTTAGTTCTTAATCTGATATCAGTAATGATCTCCTGGGTAAGCAATATATTCTCTACAATACTCCTGCCTTTTACAAAGCCAGCCTGCTCCTCAGAAATTAAATTAGGCAGTAGCTCTACCAGTCTGTCATGAATGACCCTTGAAAATATTTTATTAATGAAGTTACTAAGGCTAATTGGTCTCAAATCTGAAAAAGTAGTCACCTCTTTTTTCTTTGGTAGGAGAACTAGGTTAGTATGTGTCACACACTTTGGTAACTGTTGACCACAGAAAAAATGCAGCACCATTGCATAAATATCCTCTCCAACAATATCCCAAACACTAATTCCCAGCCTTAGGGCTAGTTTTTTTTTTTGGGTTTAGGGTTGACTTAAGCCAGTTTTGCAAGCACTGCCATCTGTAATTGTATGGGAATTATGGAAGAGAAGAAATAGCTACAAGTATGGAGATGCAGTTACTATTAACAGGGTGGTGTACCAGATATCCTCTACTTTGCAGTCTTTAATAAAGGTGAGGAAGCCAGGAATACAGCAGGTTCCCCACAGGTGGCCAGACATGCTAAAAATGATGGAACAGTTCACACCAACTCTCAAATACACAAAGGTGATGTGGGATTTCCCAGAACAAGGATGGGTGAAAGTCAACACAGATGGAGCTTCAAGAGGAAATCCTGGAAGGAGTTCAATTGGTTTTGTCCTAAGAAATGAGGAGGGTGATGTTATATATGCTTGTGGCAAGGAGATTCAGGAAGGTTCAAATACAATTGCTGAAGCTAAGGCCATATATGAGGCTATCAAGTACTGTGTGCAGCATGATTATGTATTGATAGATTTGCACACAGACTCTATGGTATTGAAGAAGGCAATTAC
>NW_017675204.1:49813-60404 GCF_001879085.1 Nicotiana attenuata | reverse complement strand
ACATGCTCATTAGGACTTTTTGCTCTTTAATCTGATTGCTTTGCGTAACAGTGGCCAGTGGCTATTTCTGCAATTTCAACAGTGGTCAGTTTTGGGCCAGATGCTGCGGACTGCAATAGAGTTACAAATTTTGGGCTTTTTTCTTTGGACTTATTTTTGAGGCTAATTTTGAGTAGAATTTTTGTGATATCAATTTTGAGTATAATGCTCAATTTTGATAATAGGTCTTATGTAGTATTTATTTCATTTTCGTACATCCGTTAGGATTTCATGACATTGTGCTTGTTTGTTTTATTTATAAATAAAAACTAGCCCTAGGCTATGCCTAGTGGATTGACTAAAAAAAAAAAAAAAAACCCCTAAACCCCTAAACCCCTAACCCCTAAACCCCAAACCCCAAACCCCAAACCCCAAACCCCAAACCCTAAACCCCAAACCCGAAACCCGAAACCCTAAACCCTAAATCCTAAACCCTAAACCCTAAACCCAAAGAACATACAGTCCCAATCTGGAAATGGAGATAAAAAATATTTTTGGAAATCAATACACAAAGAACATACAGTCCAAATGATAATCATCAAGCTGGAAATGGAGATAAAAAGTGTCACATTAGAGCTGATTTTGTTATGGCAATCCACAGGCATTTTTTGGCTACAATTTTTGGATAAAGCTAAAGCATATCGGGCTGGGATTTCAGCAGGTCAATACAACGGAACATACCAAAAACATACTCAAGGGAGGGAAACAACAAAAAGGAAGAGGAAGATAAGTGAAAAAGAGAACAGAAAGGAGGCACGCGGTCACCTGGGAGAAGATATTATGCAACTCTTGAACAGGTACATTTGGAGATTGTGTTACATGGAACTCATGAGGAATTGGATCAGTACTGGAGCAACTATAGGATTCGCACATCACCAAGGAGGAGAAGAACACATCATGATCGTAGGAACAGAGTTATTCTTCCATGATAGAATTAGCAGTGGTAGATATATCATATTTGATTTTGGTAGACCTCATCATGTGATACTAATGTTGAGTACTATGCTCAATATTGGTAATAGGTTCTATGTAGCTTTCAAATTTTATGCTTTTTCATTTGTTAGACCTCTGGACAAACTATGTTTTTGAATTGCTTATATTTATAAAAAAAAATCCAACCCTAGGCTATGCCTAGTGGATTTAAAAAAAAAAACCTAATGCATAAACCCCTTGGTAATCGTTGGAGTCTAGAGAGAGAGGCTCTAGCGAAAAAGTGTGCGATTAGAGAGAGAAACACGTGCGCAGCCCTTTCATGGCCACGCCGGCCGGCGGCCAGCCACCAGCTGTGGCTGGGCTGCCTTCACAACCTCCCCCTAACATTACCCAACCTGTTACGAATCCAAACAACACTGCAAAGGTCATGGATTATGCAAAAGCAGTGTCCAGCAATGCCATGCATGATCATGCACCAACTGTAGAACCAATTGCACTTCGACGAGCAACTGTTTTTCAGGGACAACCTACTGTGTGTTTTATGGAGGCAGAGGTAGAACGTATGAATATTATTGAAGGATTACAATACGCAGTAGTTGGAAAATTTGCATATGGGTGGCCAGATTTGCAGGAAATTCGACGTATTGTCCCCTCGCAATGTGGAATAAAAGGAGAATGTAATATAGGTTTTTGAGGGATAGACATGTTTTAATCCGTATGACATTGTGGCAAGATTTTGTGGATTTCACGTCAAAAGGAGCTCAATATGTTAAGGATAAGAATGGTCATGAATATCATATTCGACCATTGATATATGATGCCAAATTTAAAGCAGGAGAAGAAACACCAATGGCAATGGCTTGGATCTCTTTCCCAGGTTTACTTCCTACTTATTTTGTGAAAGAATATTTGTTTTCATTAGCCTCAGCTGTTGGGAAACCATTACATTTGGATATGGCTACAATTAACAAAACTCGACCAAGTTGTGCTAGAGTCAAAGTTCTTGTGGATTTGCTAGCTGATCATCCTAAGAAAGTTAGGATGGACATTGTGAATGAATCATCTGGAGAAATAAGGACTGAATGGGTTAATATTAAGTATGACATGATGCCAAAATATTGCAAAGAATGTAAGCTGCAAGGTCATGATGGTTTTGAATGTTGGCGTTTACATCCTGAGCTGTCACCTTATGATCAAGGCAGGGAGACTACTGATCATGACAAGAATCAGAAAAATCAACCCTTGATGATTCTAACAAGTGGCAAAGTAGTGGGGAATGTAGTAGGTGAACAGTGGAAAGAAGTAAAGGACAATCGTGTGAAGAACAATACAAAACAGGATAATGGCCAAGGACAAATGGGAAAAGAAATTGTCCTAATAAATGCTAATGTGCAGCAGCCCCAACTATCATCTGACATTCAGCAGAGTAATGGTGCAAAAAGTAAAGAAATTGTCCCAGTCAATGGTAAGGATCAGCAAGGGAATGGTGAAACAAAAGGGGAAGTTGAAGCAGAAGGTGTAATTGTTACAAATAATATGTTTGCAGCATTGGAAGGGCAAGATGGTGCAAAAGATGACAATAATCAACTGGTGATGGTGGCAGCCAACAAGATTGCAGGAACTCCAGACAAATATGCTAAGAGACTAAATCCTAAAGCAGCTTAATTTACTCCTAAGTCTACAGGAGTTGGGAGTACAACAATAAGGGAGAAGGAAGTGCAGCACAAAGATGAGGAGAATGCAAAAGTAAAAGATGTTCAAAAGGAATCTACAGCAGCATGGGTTAGCAAAACATTTATGAAGAATGTTGTTGCAATTAACCAATCTTGTCAGGAGATCCCATCACAGGCTACTGAGATTGATGCAGCACTTCATCTAGCCAATAATGAGAGGAGATTAAACCTAGATGGTAGATCAGTGTGGAGTCAACAAGTTGAAGAGGATCCAGAGGAGAATGAACTTTCAGAAGGAGCTTGTGGAGAAGAGGAATCATCAGATGAGGAGAAAGATCAGGAGGAACACAGTGTAAACAACAAAGGTATGGGGCAACAACAAAAGGAAAAAGAAATAGGTGATGAGAAGAATACAGACCAGGGAGATAGAAGTCATATAGAAGAAAGTGGAGAACAAAAAAGTTTGAGTCCTAAGAACAATAAGGAAGTACCTCCAGCTCCTAATATACCTGTTGAAAAACAGGATGGAGGTACAGATCTAAGGGAAGAGAATGGTGAGAAACAAAAATTGGGGTACATATGGAAGCTGGACCTGAGAAGTTTTCACACTCTATTCAACCATTTCAGAATGCAGATACAGGAGATGCAGTTACAGCTAATCAACTGATAATATCTGCAACCAAAAAGCAGGACAAAAGCAATGCAAGTCTAGGTCCTGCTAGTATGCAGCAGCAGGTAGCAGTTTCAAAGAAGCAGGATGGATTACAAGAGGAATCAAAAAATGTAGGAAAGGATCTTGATGAGGAGTCTATAACTCAGAATTTTAAAAATGTAGCAAGACAAGGTGACTTATCCCCTAGACACATGGACACAGGCAGATCTGCAGGAAGGGGTAAAAAGAAAAATTTAAAAGAAGGGCAAAGTGTAGTTCCTGGGGTTCAAACAAGAAGAACCCTATCTAAATCTCACAATTAATGATGAATGCTATCATTTGGAATGTGAGGTTAGTGAATACAAAGAAAGCCTTTGAGAGACTAGTCAATATGCAAAGGCAACATCACTTTCAATTCATTGGCATAATGGAACCTATGCAGAATCCTAGGAAATTGGAAAGATATAGAAGAAAGATTGGTTTGTTGCAGGCCTTTTCCAATGTTTCAAATAAAATTTGGGTGTTTGTAGATGAAGATCATGGAGTAGATGTGATGATTAATGTGGAACAACAAATGACCATGCGGTTGACAAATATGGATACTCAGATGTCTTTCATTGTCACATTTGTATATGCTAAGTGTGACTCAGTTGAAAGGATTGAACTTTGGGATATCATGTACTACTTAGCAAGGGATATGACACTTCCATGGCTAGTAGCAGGTGATTTTAATGTTATTTGGGATGAAGAGGAGAAGTTTGGAGGGCTGCTAGTGTCAATAAATGAGGTGAATGATTTCAGACACTGTGTCAATACTTGCAACCTCTCAGACTTAGGTTTTAAAGGAAGTATTTTCACTTGGTGGAATGGGAGAGCTGAAGAAAACTGTATTTTCAAAAGGCTAGACAGATGCTTAGCAAACATTGAATTTCAACAGATGTTCCCCTCAGTTGAGATCACTCATTTATCAAAAACAGGTTCAGATCATAGTCCTATGCATTTAAAAGGTAGTTCAGATGTGATTCCAATTAAAAAAGCATTCAGATTCCTTAACTTTTGGACAAAGCATCCTACCTTTAAGACTGTGGTAAAAGAAAACTGGAAGGTTGACTTTTCAGGAGATCCTTTTTACATATTCAATCAGAAAATGAAGAAATTGAAAAGGGCATTATCAGCATGGAGCAAAAGCACTTATGGAGACATATTTCACAAAATTGCTAGCTTAGAGGAAGTAGTGCTAGTTCATGAAGATGAGTTTGAAAAAAATCCTACAGTACAAAGTAGACAAAGGCTGCAAAAAGTACAAGCTGACTTGATTAAATATCTAGCTTTAGAGGAGGAGTTTTGGAAGCAGAAGGCAGGTATGAACTGGTTTCAGGATGGAGATAGGAATACCAAATTCTTTCATGCACAGGTGAATGGTAGAAGGAAGAGGCTACAGTTAAAGAGAATCCAAAATTCAGAGGGTAATTGGCTAGAGGACAACACTGAAATAGCAGAAGAAGCAGTGAGATTTTTTCAGAAGCAGTTTCATGAAGATACAGTACCTACAGATTTTAGGATCCTGGACCATGTACCTTCAATGGTTGACGGTATTCAAAATGCTAAGCTAATTCAATAGCCTACTGGGGAGGAGATCAAATATGTAGTGTTGGGATTAAATGGAGATAGTGCAGGAGGTCCAGATGGCTTTACAGGTGCCTTTTTCCATTCATGCTGGGATATAATTGGGGAGGATATAGTTGCTATGGTGCAGGCTTTCTTCAATGGTCATGAGCTGCCCAGGTATATTACACATACAAATCTAGTTCTATTGCCAAAAAAGAAACAAGTGGAAACATTTTCTGATATGAGGCCAATTAGCCTTAGTTTGTCAACAAAATTTTCTCTAGAGTTATTCATGAAAGAATGGTTGGAATGTTGCCAAATTTGATATCAGATGAACAATCTGGATTTGTTATGGGGAGGAGCATAGTGGAAAACATTCTTTTAACTCAAGAGATAGTGACTGACATAAGGTTAAGAACTAGATATGGACCTAATGTGGTAATAAAGCTGGATATGATGAAAGCTTATGATAGATTATCATGGCTCTTTTTAACAAAAGTGTTAAGAAAGATGGGATTCGGAGAAAGGTTTATAGGGCTGATTTTTGGAATAGTTTCTAATAACCGGTACTCAATTTTGATTAATGGACAGCCTAATGGTTTCTTCAGATCAACTAGAGGAGTGAAGCAAGGTGATCCCTTATCACCTACTTTATTTATTATAGCTGCTAAAGCTATGTCTAGGGGTCTGAATGCTCTGCATAGCAATAGGCAATTTTGTGGCTTTGGATTACCAAAATGGAGTCCCAAGATAAATCATCTAGCATATGCTGATGATACAATTATCTTCTCCTCATCTGATAATAATTCTTTAAGCTTGATAATGGATGTATTGACAGCTTATGAAGCTGCATCTGGACAATTAATCAATAAAAAGAAGTCTGCAATATATCTTCATGAATCAGCAGGGGCAGAAGTTATGGATAAGGTACAAAGGATCACAGGCATACCTAAGCAAGACTTTCCATTTACATACCTAGGATGCCCTATCTTTTATCTGAGAAGAAGGATGGCTTACTATCAAGATCTTATTACCAATGTAATGGACAGACTGCAGAGTTGGAAGGGGAAGCTACTGTCAATAGGAGGAAGGGCAGTGTTAATCACTAGTGTTCTGCAAAGTATGCCTGTTCACCTATTGTCAGCAGTAAATCCCCCAGCATATGTGATCAACAGACTTCACAAGATATTTGCACAGTTCTTTTGGAGTAATACAGTAGGAGAATAAGTAGACATTGGGCTTCTTGGACCACCCTATGCTGCCTTGTGAAGAAGGAGGTGTAGGGTTCAAATCTTTACATGATATGTCCACAGCATTATTCTGCAAGCTATGGTGGAATTTCAGAACAAAAACTAGCTTGTGGAGTTCTTTTATGAGCCAAAAATATTGCAAAAAACTCAATCCTATGGTGGTGCCTTGGAGGGATGGCTCTCATGTTTGGAGGAAGATGCTAGAATGTAGAGAGCTAGTTGAACATCAAATACTGTGGCAGCCTAGGATGGGTTCTTCTTTATTTTGGTTTGAAAACTGGACTGGTTTGGTGCTTTATATTTTGTAACTCCACCTGATTTTATATGTGATGAATCAGTGCAAAATGTTTATGAAGTGGTGCAAAATGGACAGTGGGATGAACAAATAATCAGGAGGCTAGTACCAGAGGATATTGCTAGCCATATTTTGCAGAATATAAAAGCTCCAAGAATGGATGATGTTCTTGACAAACCAATATGGATGCTAGAAACAAGAGGGGAATTCAGTGTAAATCAGCCTGGGAATATGTAAGAAGGAGAAAAGAGCCTTGTAATGCATATAAGAAAATTTGAGTAAAAGGTCTCCCTTTTAAGATTGCATTTTTTATGTGCAAGGTTTGGAAGAACAGACTTCCATTGGATGAGTTTTTCAGAAGATTGGGATACCTGATGGCTTCAAAATGTTGGTGTTGTGTTGAACCAAAGGAAGAGACCATGCAGCACTTGTTCTTTACATCAAAACCAGCTAAAACAGTATGGAAATATTTTTTGGGACCTGTAGGTATTGCAACAGAAGGAATATCTTTTCACCAAGCTATAATCAGATGTTGGACAGCTGAAGTGGTACCTAGACTGCAACCTATTCTTCAAGCTTTGCCTTCAGTGATAGTATGAGAATTGTGGAAGAGAAGGAACAATTATAAGTATGGGGATGCAATTACTGTTAGTAGAGTGATATATCAGATATCCTCTACTATGCAAGCATTAGTAAAATTCAGAAAAGCAAGTCTGCAAAATGTCCCTCATAAATGGCCAGATCTTGTTAATATGATGGAGAATTATACACCTATTTTAAAGTACTCAAAGGTACTGTGGGAATATCCTAGTGAAGGGTGGATTAAAATAAATGCAGATGGGGCTTCTAGGGGCAATCCAGGTAGAAGTGCTATTGGCTATGTGCTGAGGAATGAAGAAGGAGATGTATTATATGCTTGTGGAAAAGAAATACAGGAAGGGACCAATACAGTTGCAGAAGCTACTGCATTGCTGGAAGCAATGAGATACTGTGTGAATCATGAGTATGTCCTAATTGAAATACATACAGACTCAATGGTTCTCATGAAGGTATTAAATGAGGAGTGGACTGTCCCATGGAGTATTGCAGAAGAAGTTGAAGAACTTAAGGAGTTGATGAGTAGAAGTAATGTGACAGTGTCGCATACACTTAGAGAAGGCAATAGACTAGCAGATCATCTGGCCAATTATGCATTAGATCATGGTAATATTGAAGCTAATAACTTCTGGGAACTGGACATTCAAGGGAGAAGGATTGTTAATGATGATAAATCACAATGCCCATACCTGAGAGTAAAAGTTGCAACAAGATGGTAGAGAAGGGAGCAACAAGGTGTAGGAGCAGAATGGAGGTATTTACAAGGGGAGCAGGGAAGAGGAGAATCAAAAAGAGCAGAGAAAAACAAAGCAAATTCAAAGACCAAATCCTTAGGGAGGAGGTCTTAACATCCATGTTTTTTCCTAACCATGTTTTCTTTTTTGTAGGTTCAGATAGCAGATCCATGTCTCATCTAATGATTAACTTTCCATGGGTGGTATTAGCACTTTGTGCTCATTCCCAGGAAGGAAGATCACTAGTGAGTAACATGGATCCCTGGAGTACTCTTACAACACCAAAGCTGAAGGCCTGGTTACAAAATTGCTGGAGCTCAAGTTTATTGGCACTCAACACTTATAGGACAAATATATATCGAAAGTGTCACATAAAGAAACCAGGAAAAATGTACATTTACGTACACAGTTGGTGATGTTTCATTTTCTGGATGATTTGGCATCTATCATTTCTGACAAGAAGCAAGACAAAATCTGCAGGACTTCATGTTACTGCAGATCATTATATTCAAATCCTTAGGGAGGAGGATATGATGATCAGAGAATACTCAGGGGGCCATTCATGTGGTCATTATGCTCAAATCCTTTGGGAAGAGGGCATAGTGATTATTTTATCTAACTTACTTTGTTTTTTTGCAGGTACATGGGCTTTGCTAGTGTTCTATGGTGTAATGGAGATTCAATTGGTGGTATTAATGCTCAGCATTCATTCCAATGGATTAAAATTACATCTAGACAATAGCACAAGTTCAAATTTCCTTAAAAGGCAAGGAATTGCATCACAGCAACAGCAACAGACAAAACGAAAAATCAACAAGCCATATGATGTCACAAATGCATACAGGATGCTGACAGCAAAATTCCTTTCAATCTCAAAGGAATTTATCTGGATGATGCACATGTGGAAACAAACAATCAATCATAAACAGAGATACACATTACAACATACAAGGATTCAATCACTCCTCAGGAATTCATATCCACAGGCAAAGCAGAAATCACAGAAGGAACAAAAAATAAATCGGAAAGATGAAGAGAAGACTGTTACTCTTAAAACATTTTACAAAATCCACTGGCATAGTCAAGGAAATCTGAGCAGCATTTCAGCAATTTTGACCGGAACACCAACATGCAACACAAGGAAAGATAAGCAGGGAAGGCTTTTGAGCAACACATCCACTCTTAGAGCTGGACAATCTTTGATGTCTCTAACTAGATGCGGTAGGCAAGATTCAGCTGGAATACTTTCAAGTACAAATCAATTCCAATCAGCAGCAGCAGGAAATCAAGATGCAACAATTAGGGAGGTATACAAGAGGATAGACAACAGTAGAACAAGGATGAGCTTCAGAGAAGAAATTTTGGACAGAGATGGGAGAAATGATAGATGTAGGTGGTCTGAAATGGATACAATGAGTGTAATGATAGGAATAAAGGAGCAAAATGTGGGTTATAACTGGTGACAACACGTGTTCAAGGAGGGAGATTCGAGAAATGTGGCTACATGTGCAATGTACGACGCGGGGATTTTATTTGACTAACATAGGTTATAATTGTAAAGAGAATACAGTGTTGAATTGGACTGGAAAGGCTATTGAGATATTGGGCTGGTTGTTCACACAAACTGGGCCATTTTATCTATGGCTGTATCTGCAAGTCAGCAATTGGAAAGCTGATGGTTATTTGTGCAATTTTGGACCGCTGGCTTTGCTAGAGACACAATGGAAATGGGCCACTTCTGTTGGGCCAAACACTACGGGCTACTTGGACTGGATGGACGCAACAATGGAGGAGTGTTACACATGGGCTAGTTTTTATTTTACAAATTTTAATAGTATTAATGTGATATCAATTTTGAGTATAACACTCAATTTTGATAATAGGCTATATGTAGAGATCAAACTTTATGACTTTACACTGATTAGGACTTCATGACATTTGTTTTCATTTTATATGTTAATAAAAACTAGCCCTAGGCACTTGCCTAGTGGATTTTGCTAAAAAAAAAACCTAATGCATTAAATGCCCCCATGCAGTCTACATCCAATGTAGCCCTAAAACCAATCGAATATCTTCATGGAGAACCAATCGTACGTTGGAAGAAGCAAGAAGTAAGGCAATCCATTGCTCAACAAGGATTAAATCTGGCAGTTCTAGGTAAGTTTTCATATGGGAAGCCTGGGATTCATGATTTACGTAAAATACTGCCCATTCAGTGTGAGTTAAAAGGTCCATGTTCAGTTGGATTGATTGAGGACAGTCATGTGTTGATCAAGCTGACGTTAATGGAAGACTACATTCATCTATTATCCAAGCCTGCTTATTACTTGAAAATCCAGAATGAGATGTGGCAGAGGAGGTGCACTAAGTTGAATCCATGGTGGAAAGTTGATGAAGAAACACCAATTGCTATAGCTTGGATATCATTTCAAGACTTGCCTCCTAACTTCTTTGGGAGGGAGTTCGTATTTTCTTTAGCTAGGGCAGTAGGGAGGCCATTACATGTTGATTTGGCTACTCAAAATGGTACAAGGCCAAGCTGTGCAAAGGTGAAGGTGGAGGTGAATTTGTTAGCTAATTTACCTCAAAGGATCAAGATAGTTGAGGAGGAAGATGAATCTGGGCTAGAAGAGTTCATGTGGATCAAAATTAGGTATGATTATATGCCTAAGTATTGTAAAACTTGTAAAAAACAAGGTCATAAAGAAGAGGAATGCTGGGTAATTAATCCGGAGTTGAGGAAGTTTTAAGAACCAACTAATGATGTGCAGAATGATCAAAATATAGTTGGTACAGCTGCTAATACTACA
>NW_017675204.1:36005-48582 GCF_001879085.1 Nicotiana attenuata | reverse complement strand
ATCCTAATGGAACAGTAACACAGGCAGTTTCTGTCAGCTGTGCTACAGTAAACCCTAACCTAAGTTCTGTGTATGAGCTGCAATTCAAAATGATGCAGGAGAAGCTAGGAGAGGTGATCACTAATTCAGAGCAGTTAGAAGCAGCACTGACACCTTATGAACCAGGTGAACATGCAATAGTTGCAAGGGAAAGTGAAGCATTGCCAATGGCTTGGTTATCTGGAAATGGTTCACCTTTACAAATCAAAGTTAATGTTCCATTGAAATCTCCCAATCAGGTGCTACATGACATTATAACTCATCAGGAGTTGCCACTAGATATTCAGAATGCATTATTGGAGCAGCAAAATCAATTTGAGGAGGAAGGGGATGATGAGTCTACAGCTGAAAATTTCAAGGATGTTATGAGGGAAGGAGATGTATCTCCTACAGCAGCTACTAGAAGTAGGAGAAAAGGAAAGAAAAATCAACCTAAAGAACCATTGCAACCTACAAGAATACTGCCTAGAAGGGCAGTATCTGGAGCTTCAAGATGATGATTAAAACACTTATTTGGAATATAAGGTCTGTTAAAACTCAACAGGCCTTTCAAAGAGTGATTAATATGCAGAAAGAACATGGTTTTTTCATTGTAGCAATAATGGAGCCTCTACAGAAGAAGACAGCAATTTCTAATGTGAATGGGAAAATTTGGTTATTCTTTGATTCTGTGGTTGAATGGGACTTGTTGATTGACACTGAGCAACAAATGACAATCAGAGTGTACCATCAAGACTTGGGTAAGTATATTATAATGACTTTTGTTTATGCTAAGTGTTGTGCATTAGAGAGGTTAGAACTATGGGACAATCTCTATTATTTGGCTAGTGACATGGAATTGCCATGGCTTGTGGGGGGGGGGGGGATTTTAATGTTGTGTTAGGAGAGGATGAGAAGATAGGTGGTCTTCCAGTATATCCCCCAGAGTATGAAGATTTTGCATTCTGTGTCAACTCATGTGGCTTGTTTGATCTTGGCTATAAGGGCAGCCCTTTCACTTGGTGGAATGGGAGGCCAAATGAGGAGTGCATCTTTAAAAGACTTGATAGAATTCTGGTCAATATGCCTTTCCAAAACTTATTTCCTACAATAGAGGTGGAGCACCTTAGTAGAACAGGATCTGATCATGCTCCTTTATTAATGAGTTGTGGACAGGAAGCTATGAAATTTGTCAAACCTTTTAAGTTCTTGAATTTCTAGGGAAAACATGAATCTTTTATGGAGGTGGTGAGGCAGAATTGGATGGTTGATTTCATAGGTGACCCTTTCTTGATGTTCAAACAGAAGTTGAAAAGGGTTAAGATTGCTCTTTCAAAATGGAGTAAACTAACTTATGGGGATATTTCAAGCAGCTAGCTATCAGGGAGGATGTGGTGAGGATCAAGGAGATGTTGTTTGAGGAAGATCCCTCAATTGAGAATAGGATAATACTTCAACAAGCTCAAGCTGAGTTGAAAAAGTACTTGAGCATTGAAGAACAGTACTGGAAACAAAAGGCAGGTATGACTTGGTTTGAAGAAGGAGATAGAAACACAAGATTTTTTCATAACTGTGTGAATGGCAAGAGGCAAAAGTTACAACTGAAAAGGATTCGGAATAGTGATGGCTCATGGATTGAAAATCATGACAATTTGGCTGAAGCTGCTGTGGAGTTTTTCCAAAAACAATTCACTAAGGAAGTTGATCCCACAAGCTTTGAGTTATTGAACAATGTACCTGCAATGGTGACAAGAGAGCAGAATTTTGAATTGTGTAGATTACCTAGTATGGAAGAGGTCAAGGCTGTTGTTTTTGCATTGAGCAGTGAAAGTGCAAGTGGTCCAGATGGTTTCTCAGGTTTGTTTTTTCAAGTATGCTGGGATACTGTGGGGCATGATATTCACACATTATTAGTGTTGTTCTTTGAAGGTAGTCCTTTGCCTAAATCAATAACACATACTAACCTTGTCTTGCTGCCTAAGAAGACTCAAGTTCAAACATTTTCTGACCTTCGACCTATCAGCTTGAGTAATTTTATTAACAAAGTGTTCTCGAGGGTGGTTCATGATAGACTTGAAAAGATATTGCCTTCTTTGATTTCTTTAAACCAGTCTGGTTTTGTCAAGGGGAGGAGTATCTTTGAGAATATTTTGTTGACTCAGGAGATTGTTACTGATATAAGATTGAGAGGCAAGCCAGCTAATGTTGTGATCAAACTAGATATGGCCAAGGCATATGATAGGGTGTCTTGGAAATACTTAATGCATGTACTAAGGAGGATGGGGTTTGCAGAATGTTTTATAAACATGGTGTGGAACCTTATTTCTAATAATTGGTACTCAGTTATGGCGAATGGACAGGCATCTGGATTCTTTCATTCAACAAGGGGTGTGAAGTAAGGAGACCCTCTCTCACCAGCCTTATTTATTCTTTCAGCAGAAGTTTTGTCAAGATCTTTGAACAAGTTGTTTGAGGATAGGCAGTTTAGAGGCTTTGGGATGCCAAAGTGGTCTGATCCATTGAATCACCTAGCTTATGCATATGATACTATTATCTTTGCATCTGCTGATCCTTACTCTCTTCAGAAGATAGTTGATGTTTTGGCAGTGTATGAGAACACTTCTGGGCAGATGATCAATAAGGCAAAGAGCTCCTACTATATGCATTCAAAGATTTCTGGAGATCTGGAGGATGCAGTAGCTACTATCACCGGTTTTTCTAAGGGCAGCTTTCCATTTACATACCTTGGATGTCCAATCTTTTACACAAGAAGAAGGAAGGATTACTATAATGACTTGATTCAGAAGGTGAAGGCAAAATTGCACACATGGAAGGGGAAACTTCTATCATATGGAGGTAAGGCTACATTGATTTCAAGTGTACTGCAAAGTATACCAACACACATACTATCAGTATTGGATCCACCAGATAATGTGATTGAACACCTCCATAAAACATTTGCAAGATTTTTCTGGAGCAATAAGAAAGAAGGAAGAAGTAGGCATTGGTCAAAGTGGAAGAATCTATGTCTCCCTAAGGAGGAAGGGGGGATAGGTTTTAGATCACTGTTTGATGTCTCAAAGGCATTATTTGCAAAGCTTTGGTGGAGATTTAGAACTTCCAAATCATTATGGTCCAACTTCATGTGGAATAAGTATTGCAAGAAGGAATTACCTATTGTGGTTCAGTTTAGGGAAGGATCACATGTTTGGAAGAAAATGTTAGAGGCAAGAGATGAGGTGGAGCATTGGGAGTTGAATAGGGGCTCTACTAATGTTTGGCATGAGAATTGGACTGGACTGGGAGCATTGTATCATGTAGTACCTCCAGAGTTTCAAATAAATGAAAACTTACAAGAGGTTGCTGAGCTGAGAGATGAGGATCAGTGGAATGATGCAATGCTGGATCAAAACTTCCCATTGAAGATTGCTGATCATATTAGACAAGAGGTGCATTTTGCAGATAGTAATGAATACTGGGACACTCCAAGGTGGATGCCTACACCTTCAGGTAAATTTACTGCGAGTAGTGCATGGAGGATTTTGAGACATAGAGAACCTAGTAATCCAGATTTTGCGAAGCTGTGGACAAAAGGACTGCCTTTCAAAATCTCCTTCTTCTTATGGAAAGTTTGGAAAGGGAAGGTTCCTACTGATGATTTATGGAGGAGAGGGGGTTATATGGTGGTTTCTAAGTGTTGGTTTTGCATACCATCACAAGAGGACTCTTTTCAGCATCTGTTCTTAACAAGTAGTACTGCAGGTAAAGTGTGGAGGACCTTTTCTCAAGCTGCAGGTTTGGTCATAAACATGGTGCAGGTACATCAGGTTATAAGGGAATGGTGGAATGCAAAATGTTGCCCTAAGATTAGACCTTTGTTTCAGGCAGCCCCAGCAGTGATTCTATGGGAGCTTTGGAAGAGAAGGAATACAATCAAATATGGGGGAACAGTGTCTTGTAGTAGAGTGATTCATGAAGTTAACAAAACTCTATACTATTTGGCAAAGGTGAGGTATCCATGGCTTCCTAGTATTCCATTATTATGGCATGAGACGATCAGATTCTTTGAACATTACAAACCAGTGATTGTCACTAGGAGAGTTACATGGCAATTTCCATATGAAGGATGGTTCAAGTGCAATACAGATGGAGCATCAAGGGGCAATCCGGGTCCTAGTTCTTATGGCTTTTGTGTAAGGGATCATCAGGGAGACTTGATCTTTGCTAAGTCAAAGGAAATAGGGGAGGCTACTAACATTGTTGCTGATGCTAAAGCTATTATAGAAGGGCTGATGTATTGTGTGGAGAAACAACTGCATCCTTTAATTATGGAGACACACTCGTTGGTGATGAGGAAGATAATTGATGAGGAGTGGGAGACACCATGGTGTATAGGTGCAGAAGTGAGAAGGATCAAGGAGATAAAGAGCTCATACAATGTGATGTTTCAACATGTGCTGAGGGAGGGCAACAAAGTTGCTGATTTTTTAGCTAACCTTGTTTTCTCTTTTGCAGGTACAGTCAGTTTTCACTCATTCCAGGAGTTACCGTCTGAAGGAAAAGTGTTACTTAATATGGACAAAGCTCAGATTCCTAACCTTAGGGTTAGAATTGCTAAGAGGAAAGCACCAGATTGATGAACACATTAACTTTAGCACTACCTAGCCTTCATCTTAAGTATTTCTGGGCATTGTTGACTAACTTCTCAGTGGTATTAGCATGGCTTCATGCTCAATCTGGGGGTTATTTAGCAGGGTTTAGAAGGTTCCAATTGCAGGTTATGGTAGGTATCTCTTTTACAACACAAGTTAATCCTCTACACTACTCAAAAAGAAGTCATAATTTTGATACAAGGTTGATTTATGTTGTTCTCTACTGGATGACTATGGGGTGTTTCTCAGTGGTATTAGTATGTTTTCATACTCATTCTGAGGATGTCTCATGGCTATGTGGTGGAATAACACAAGGGAATTGGGATTTAATTCGAAATAGGATCAGTAGCAAACTGATGAACAGTAGTGCTGTGTCTTGCACAGTCCCGTTTGAAATCCTACTGTTTGAGTTTCTGCCCTTCTTAAGAAGTTGGAATGTGATCGTGTGTCAACATTGGAAGCCTAGAGAAGTCCTTACTGGTCCATTGCATACACAGGAAGTTATTGAGCTGCACAAGTTTCACAGTAGGAGGAGTAGGCCTGTACATTACATATTGTTAGCATTGTGCAGGCCTGTCTGGATGTCTTTGCCATTTTTTGGGATAGATTTGCACACTCATGAAGCTGCAGATGAGATATGGAAGTCCCATTCAAGATTGCTGCATCTTTTTTCTCTTCTGATCAGGTTTATCCTATCTAGTGTACTGTATTGTCATTGTTCAGTGGTATCAGTGTGGTTGCACACTCAATCTGGAGATGATACTGCAGTAGACAAGGTAGGTTTGAAGAGGGATCATCTGATATTATTTATTTATGTAGAGCTGAATGACTATCATTGGAGTCTTATAGGGTTGCTGAGTTCAAGATGTTTGTGTATGGGTTTGGAATTCAATTTGGTCTTTGGATTGCATACTTTGGCGCCTGGTGAGAGAGTTATAGGTGCTACTTGGTATTTGCCATTGCCATTTGGATTCACATATACGGACAGGAGAAGGACTTATGCTGCAATATATGTTGTAATAGCTAGTTCAGGAGATCCTTATATTCTATGTTTAGTAGTAGCTAGTAGCTTCTTGCTTTTTATATGGTTTTTTGGACACATTGTATGTTTTGGACCCTATTTGGGACTTTATCTATATATTAGCCACTAGGCAGCCTGCCTAGTGGAATATTTGCTAAAAAAAAAATCCCTCATTTCACTCTGATAGCCGCCGTTGAAACCCTTCGTCTCTCAAACTCTCTCAAAACTCTTCGGAACCCTAGCCTCCTCTTACCTTATTTCACCGAACTTTCACCGGAATCCATGGCTTCTCAGGCCATGGATGGTCTATACTCACCTCCCTCCACCATTAAACCATGGTTGTTCGAAGCTTCGAGACCTGACCTCGACAGCTCTCTTTCAGATCTTCTCAGATCTTTAGTTCTATGGCCTCTCCGGCCTTTGCTCCGGCATATTCAAGCTTAGGAGCCTGATTCCTGACCTCTACAACTCGGGATCTGATTCTTCTTCCAAGCCTTTCTCATTTCTAGGGTTTCTCCGAAACCCTAAGCTATTCGTGGTTCTTTCCCTGTTGTTTGCTTAGATCTATGATGTATCTATGCTTTACTTGACATTTAAAGTGTTTTCCCCAAATTTCCTTTTCAAAATCGTTTGTCTTCGATTTAGGGTTTCTGAAAGGATTTTTTTCTAAAAAACATCTTTCTTCTTCTGCTTCTTTTCTTTATGTGTGTTTGTCTATATCATGCTCGTGTGATTTCTTCTTACTACGCATGTACTGTCTTTCTACTTTTCTTTTCTACTATACATGTTACTCCTGTGCTCATATGTTAGTCCTTGTTATGTTTTCTTTACTCTTTTACTATATGTGTTTACCGTTGAGTCCTTTGATTTTTGTTTTACTAAACTCTGTTCGTGTTCTTGCTAAACATGTTTCATCTACTTTTGTTAAAGTTTGTATCGCCTCTTTCTTCTGAACTTGTTCAAGTTCCGAGTTTTCTCAAACATGTTCTTCACGATCTTGAGTCAGCTTTCTTTCTTTGTATCATGTCTGTTTGTTTCTCATAAGTCTCTGAAAGAGACCTCTGAGTCTGTTTTAACGACTCGCCTTCTTATCTCTATGCCTGATTCGATTTGAAACCCCAGTATTTAGGGTTTCCTTTGGCGATTTTGATTTTGTGTTCGAGTTAGGGTTCCACTTTGGGACCCTGGACTCTCAGACTCATTGTGAGTCCACAAACTGAACTTGTATCCCTTTGCTTATGATTCTGAACCTTTCAATGTTAGACTATTTTTCTAAGTAACATGACGACTCTTTTATTTGATTTGTCTGCTTTATATATGAGAAGTTTCTTCTTTCAAAAAGGGTTTTGCCAACTACCAATTGATTCTGAATTCCTTTAATGGGATCTAATTGATTGTTACTGATTTCCTTTAAATTAAACCTTTCTTTGCTCCTTTCCTGACTTGGTTCATTCGAGTAAAAGCCTGTAACTTCTATTTTACTGGCTGTTTGATTGATTCCCTTTCCTTATTTTTTCACAAACCGTGTACCATTGGACTTTTGCCTTAAATAACTTCTATGTATTTACCTTTATTGTACTACTTTGGAAATATTTCTGATTAACTCTTTCCTTAATTATCTTTTACCCGTTGGAAATTAGAATCCCTTAATTAAAGGGAGATTGATTTCAATGTTATTTCCCTACCTTTTCTTACTTGTTTTCTGCACTATAAAAGGGGCACGACCCTTCTGCACTTACAGACCTTGAACCTTCAGTTCAACACTTTCTAATTACATTATTCACACACTTACAATACTTCTTTGAGTTCAATACTCGAGCATCCATTACTCACTTGCAATTTCAACATTCTGTTCTTTTCTGAGATCTTTTGGAACTGTTTGCTTGACAACTTGGCTTTTCAAGACTACGGTTTTACTTGTTTGTTTTCCCTGAAACTGGTATGTTCTAATTTAACTTTTCTGCCTCACCCCTATGTGTTTACTTTGTAGTTTCAGCATTCTTATCTACTTTGCTGTTCATGTTCTGTAATTGAATATGCTACTTTCTCTTTGCATCTGTTGTTTGTTATGAATTTCTCATACCCCACTCCCTTCTATGTGTTTGAGTTAAGGTTCATGGCCTGACAGTATCCAAGTTGCTGCTTAGGTCTGAACCTGATCCTCAGTGGATCCTAACTCCCAACTTTGGCTAACAGGCTGGTCAGGGGTGTGCCAGCACTCCTAATTGCTGGGCATGACCACCAGCCTGCCATGGCCTTCCCTAATTCCCCTCTATGCACTTACACTTACTCCTAGACTTTAAGTTCTGCCCCCCTCCTATGAGCCTTGCTTTGGGACCTTGAGTTCCCCATGAACTTGGACATTCGAGGGCTGGCCCTTCCACACTGCACAATAATCTAATTCTGCAATGTATTTGGGGTGTAAGCACTGCCCGGAGTCCCCTTGAGGCTCTTGGGAACTTTGACACATCCCAAATAAGAGAAAGGCTTTGGAAATCTGATCCTGGAAGTTGGTTTATCTCATATTGTTAGACCTTGAGTCTGAATTAGGCTGTTTGGCTGTAGCTTAAATTTCTGATGTAATTTTATTTTTTTCTGATTCATTTTGGTCTGTAATATTTTGCTATAACTTATGGGGTTCTAGTAGAAAAGGGGAGGGTCACTTATGTATGCATATGGGTAGACAGCATGCTCATAGGAATTACTATTCCGCACTTATGCATATCATATAGAAATCCTGCCTATAAATTCTGCACTCATACATCTCATGTAGAAATCCTGCCTATAAGTTGCTTCGTTGCTGCATTAGAAATCCTGCCCATAAGTTGTTACATTACTACATTAGAAATCCTGCCTATAAGTTATTGCATCAATACATATAGAGACCATGCCTATAAGTTCTGCACTTATACATTCGTGTAGAAATCCTGCCTATAAGTTGTTACATTACTACATTAGAAATCCTGCCTATAAGTTGTTACATTACTACATTAGAAATCCTGCCTATAAGTTGTTGCATCAATACATATAGAGACCATGCCTATAAGTTTCTGCATATAGAAATCATGATTATAGGTTTTCTGCACTTCTGCATATACATCTGTCATTAGGCAAACAGTCTCTAGGTTAAAATAATAACAAGTTGCATCCTAGATACCATGCCTATAGGATTCTTGCATCCCGATAAACGTTTCTAAAATCAATAACGCTTAGAAATCATGCCTATAGGAGCAACCGTTTTCGTCGATTTCATCTATAAGTCTAAAATCAGTAGTAATGTTGTTTAATATGTGCAGAATTTAGTTGGTTCTAAAATTAGTAACCCTTCTTTAAAAATCAGTATACTTCCACCTAGGCAAGCCGGTAGGTAATTGATTAACTGTGTCAGTCCTTGATAAAGTACAACCAGACAAGGCCTAATTCGGACTTCTCATCTGAGAAATATGTGATAAAGCAGCCTGTCCTAACGCTAAATTTAATTCAGACTAAAACCAATATCTGAAGTCATGCTAGACAATTTGCTTTTTTTTTAGGAGGCCCGTTTGAGCCTTTAAACTGCTATGTGTTTCCCCTAACTGCTTTATGTGTTTTTGTTTGTCGCATTAGAATTTTATCCTTTCAAACTCTGAAAAGCCCCAATCTCCTTCCCTTTTAGGACTAGTAGTCTCAAACGCCTCCGGGACTAATAGGATTAGGACGGGTAATAGCATGCAATAAGTAACGATACTATTCCGCGTTTTAATACCTTAACGGGGTGGGAAGGGTAGATATGGACATGATGACCGGTGCGCTAATACCACGTGCAGCCCCTCTTCTGAGGAGTGATTGTCGGGTATTGCATTGATGTGATCCATATTATTTATAAACATAGGAACCCCTTTCCCTTTACTTGTTTATGTTTATTTTCATAATTGTTTAAACCATTTCCTCAAAATTTCTGCTTTCTTTATTTTTCAATTCACTACATTATGTGTCAATCCCCTTCTATTTGAGACCTCTATCTGCTTACTTGTTATTTAAAGTCACAATTGTAATATGGCCGGGAACCACACTAGTGGATCTTGGGGGGTGCCTAACACCTTCCCCTCGAGATAATTTCTAGCCCTTACCCGAACTCTGGTTTTCCAACTCAAACCCTTCTCTAGTGTCCTAATGCACTTTAATCATTAGGTGGTGACTCTTCAATTTAAACCCAAATTTCCAAAAAGGAACGCGTTGTCCTCCCAAATGTCATAAACCCGATTTCGCTTTTAAAAAAAGGGGGCATCGACACATACTTATAAACAAGAGGCTACAAGCATTTAGGAAAAGTCTCATTTTGTTTCATACTTTAGATCGTGCTGTAGATCCTACCTCTAAGAAACTATCTAATGTATTCGTTTCTTTAAAACTTGCAAAAATGGCTCGTACTCGCAACTCTGACACCGACACTCGGGATGCTGCTCAAGAAACTATTGCTACTATTGTGGCCCAAGGCAGAACTAAAAAGGCTTCAACCCAAAAAAGAAAGAGTAAATCCACAAAGGGGGTTCAAGTACCCCAGGTTGAACATGAAGAAGGGGTGGAGCATAATGATCTAGTACCTCAGGATCCAGTACCGCCCCCAACAGCAGCTCCGGCTCAGGCAACTATATCTCCCGAGGTGGGTCAGATGTTTAATGCTGTCAATAGCGCTATGGAGATGTTTAAAGCCTTCATGGCCAACCAGAACGAGAGAAGAGATGAGATTCCACCTAAATCAAATAGACAGAACAATTCTGAGTCCTCAAGAGTGAATGAATTTTTGAAGTTGAGTCCTCTAGTGTTCCAGGGTTCTCTAGTTGATGAAGATCCGATGTTCTGGCTGGAGGGTGTCAAGAAAGCTCTCCGAGTGATGAAAGCATTTGATGATGAAGCTGTGGAGCTAGCTGCTTACCAGCTTAGAGATGTGGCCGGCGCTTGGTTTGAGATGTGGGAAAAGGAAAGAGATGAGGATGATGGTCCGCCTACTTGGGAAGAATTTGAAGAGGCCTTCATGGCTGACTTTATCCCAGAAGAGGATAGGGAAGCTAAGGCTACAGAGTTTGAACAGCTCAAGCATGGGAATAAAAGTGTGCAAGAGTACTACATGGAATTCATAAGGTTAGCTAAGCATGCTCCTCACATGGTTAAGACTGAAAAAGCAAAGATTCACAGGTTTGTTGGCGGTTTAGCTTACCACATTAAGGATACGACATCAGCTGCAGCAGTAGGGATGAAAGCCTTCTCCTCTGTTGTGGGATTCGCCAAGCACTTAGAAAAAGACAGACAACTAAGTAGAGAAGAAAAAGAGCATAACAAGAAAGCCCGGACAACGGGCAGGTTTAATGGTACATCCAGCGGAGGTGGAAGGGATTCCTCTAATAAGGAGTCAGTAGCACCAGCTCAGTCCAGTCATCAGTCAGGTGGTGGGTCTTCCTTCAGACGTACTCAGAGTTATGGAAACTAGTCTTGCCAGAACCAGAATTTTAGGACATCATCCTCACATAGCCGGAGTCAGGCTGAGCAACATTCACACCAACAAGGTCTTTGTGGAACATGTAAGCGGAAACATTCAGGTCAGTGCAAGCTCGGGTTTCATGGTTGCTATCATTGTGGAGACATTGGTCATATAAAGGCCAACTGCCCAAAGTTGCGACGAAATTTTAGTGGTGGATCAACTCGTCCTTCTAGTTCCTCAGCTACTGCAGTTGCACCATCCCAGGCTCATGGTTCTCATAATCAGGCCAGGCATGGGTAGGCAGAGGTGCAGATTGAGTTACTTAGGGAGGGGGACAACCCCGTTTGTTTTCTATACTTGATCGTCCGAGTGCAGAGGCATCTGCAGAAGTTATTACAGGTATACTTTTAGTCTGCTCACATAATGCTTATGCCATAATGGATCCAGGTTCAACGTTTTCATATGTGACTCCATACTTTGCAATTATTCTCGGACTAGAACCTGAACAACTTAGTGAGCCATTCCTAGTATCTACTCCAGTTGGCGAGTCAGTGAAAGTCACAAGAGTCTATAGAGGTTGTATAGTTTCAGTCCAAGGTCGCAACACCAAAGCCGATCTCATAAGAGCTAGAAATGGTGGATTTCGATGTGATCATGGGTATGGATTGGTTATCTTCCTGCTATGCCATGTTAGATTGTCATGCCAAGATAGTCAGGTTCCAATTTCCAAATGAAGAAGTCTTAGAGTGGAAGGGTAGTTCAGCATCGCTTATAGGTAAGTTTATTTCTTACCTTAAGGCACAACGAATGATCGGTAAGGGATGTCTCGCCTATTTGGCTCACATCATTAATCTAGAATCAGAACCACCATCTCTTCAAACAGTGCCAGTTGTTAGAGAATTTCCAGAAGTTTTCCCAGATGACCTTCCCGAACTTCCTCCCGAAAGAATCATAGACTTTGGCATTGATCTCATGCCAGGCACTCAGCCCATATCTATACCTCCTTATAGGATGGCTTCAGCAGAACTTAATGAGTTGAGAGAACAACTGAAAGACCTTTTTGACAAGGGCTTCAACCAGTAAGCACATCCCCGGAGGTGAGAAGAGAAGGGTTTCGGCACAGTTTATGTACAGTTCAGATAATATCAAAGCGGTAAAGAGCAACATTTTGCACATTTAGTATGAAACATGTAGAAAAATCAGATAAAGCCACATACAACAATATATCTAAGCTCGAATTCTGAACCCTGAACCGAAGTTCTGGGTTCGTTCCCCAGCAGAGTCGCCAGAGCTGTCACACCTCCTTTTCACCTACACCCCGCAAGGGCATAAAGGAGTTTTTCCACTTCAAGGACAATCAGAACGGGATTTATTATTAAGATTCAGAGTCGCCACTTGGGAGATTAATGGTGTCCCAAGTCACCGGTT
>NW_017675204.1:28489-33614 GCF_001879085.1 Nicotiana attenuata | reverse complement strand
TTAGAATCCCGAACCGAGGAAATTATGACTCTGTTAACAGTCCGCGAACCAGAAATCCGGGTAAGGAATTCTGTTTAACCCGGAGAAAGGTGTTAGGCATTCCCGGTTCCGTGGTTCTAGCACGGTCGCTCAACTGTCATATTTGGCTTATTTATTTGATTTTAGTACATATTCTAACCTATGTGCCCTTTTGTTTAACCACTTTTACTTTATGTCTTTTAATAAGAAATTGCAAACGCCGTGAAAATGTTATCTTCGAACCGACGTGTAAGCCCAGTGTGCACCCGTGGCCTTTGACGCATTTCGACTCCCGGTGAGATTTAGATTTGGGGTTCACATAAATTGTGCACGCGTTTAATTTAAGAAGGTCAGATTATTAAGAACGCGCCTAAGGGACTATCGTGTTATTATCTTTTGGGACAAAGCGCGTGAGAATTCGCTAAACGAGCCCATCCCGAAAGTCTAAGTTTTTTGTATGTACATTTATCAAGGGCCCCGTAATTTGTTTTGCTCTTATTGGCGAGGCTCATCTCCACGTAACTATTAATTTAAAAAGGCAAATCCTAAACAATCTATAATTTTCTATATTATATCGTCTCTAATAAAACTCCTAACTATTATTATTTGGACCTAATGGTGACTTTTGTACTTATTGCAAGCCACGTCGGGCTCCAAGGACAAGGCCCAACAAAAGAAAAGGTTAAAATCCAATGTGCACCCACCATTAAAACCGACCAAGCAGACCTGGGCCCAGCCCAAACGTACACAGCATCCAACTGCAGCCTGGCGCCGTTCAATTTTGGGGCCCTGAGAGACTTACGTCTTCTATAATGGGACTATGTGAGCCCAAACGGTTAAGCCTGACAGAAGGTTAAGTTGGTCTTCTAGGATGTTCGATACAGTTTGATGTCTGAACACCGTTTGTGAAGGTTTGAGTAGCTTAGATCAAGCCACGTGGAGGAATTAACGGTCTTGCACACGACCAGACTTTATAGAGGCATTGAGCTTCTGTATCAATCGTTGGCTCATATTTAGTTGGCTTAATGAATTAATTCGTTTCCTTGGGCCTACTAGAAAAGCTAGAAAAAATGCATTATTTTGTGTTTTCATATGAATTAAAATGCACGAATAAAATGCAACAATTATCAAAAAAAAAAATGCCACCAAATTCACGAAAAATTATAAAATACTAAAGAAATTGTTTTGTTTGAAATTTATGGGAGCAATTCATATAGGGCAAAAATCACGTGCTCACAGCTGCCCCTCTTTGCTCGGGAACACGAAGAGTTCTTGGGCAAAGATAAGTGAGCGGACACGAGCGATTTTTGCCCATTCGAATACTCCGTGTGAAGCATTTTTGAAAAACGTTTGACCGCACCCTGCTTCAGAGGTTGCCTACATATCCCGGGCTAAACAGGAATCAGGTCAGTGTAGTTCGGGAATGTTTGGTAGCTGGGACTACCAGGAGCTGTGATTTCATTGCTGTTGCTGCTGCTACTGCTCGCTGACCTCCTTATTACACCGAGTAAAAATAAAAGAAGCTAACCTAAGCTATGATCTACGAAGTACAAGAGGGACCTATCTATGTCTTCTAACTTGTTCTTGTGTTGCCTTGAACTTGTATCTTGTAATCCTCCGATGGCATTCCTGTTGTTGTTTTGCATGGTAATCGGCGATATTGCTGCCATTCCTCCGAATGATGCTTGATTACTTGAAACATGTGTCCATTTTCCTGGTGGACTCCTGACTGCTAATAATCTGAAAACGAATGCCTCTGTTCTCCAGGCGGGCTCCTGATTGCCAAAAACTTGAAAATAAATGCCTTTATTCTCCAGGCAGGCTCCTGATTGCTTAAAAACTTGAAAATAAATGCCTCTATTTTCCAGGCGGGGCTCCTGATTGCTAAAAATTTGAACTGTATTCCCTTGTTCTCCAGGTGGGCGCCTGATTGCTGAAACTTGAAATGTATTCCCTTGTTCTCCAGGTGGGCGCCTGATTGCTGAAACTTGAAATGTATTCCCTTGTTCTCCAGGTGGGCGCCTGATTGCTGAAATTGAAATGTATTCCCTTGTTCTCCAGGTGGGCGCCTGATTGCTGAAACTTGAAATGTATTCCCTTGTTCTCCAGGTGGGCGCCTGATTGCTGAAACTTGAAATGTATTCCCTTGTTCTCCAGGTGGGCGCCTGATTGCTGAAATTGAAATGTATTCCCTTGTTCTCCAGGTGGGCGCCTGATTGCTGAAACTTGAAATGTATTCCCTTGTTCTCCAGGTGGGCGCCTGATTGCTGAAACTTGAAATGTATTCCCTTGTTCTCCAGGTGGGCGCCTGATTGCGACAAAAATAAAGAAAATTTTCTGCCCCTGTTCCAATCAAAGAAAATTTGTTAATGTAAAATGGTGGTTAGCTACTGGCATTCTTGTTGGCCATGCTCCTGCTTCCGACTTTGCTCTGACTTGCTTCTTCGGACTTGCTTTGACTTGTCACGATTCCCCAATTGACTTTCAACCCTCTGATCTTGCTGACCCACATGTTTTACCTCGTACCACTGTTTGGTGTTTCTGTTCCCTTCTTGTGAACCTTGCTTCTCCCTCACAACCATCTGATTATTACTCTGCTTTCCATCGGTCCTCTATGTTTTATGTTCCCACCTTGTTGTGCCATCTAAATGGGAGGCCGGTAATTAGCTTTGACATCCTTCTTTTGTTTTTGAATAGAACTGACACTAAAGCATCTTGTAGATAGACTTCAAGAGAATGAAATGCAATGACCTCGAAGGTAGAAAAACTCTGAAAACGAATGAGTTGTAATGAAGAGAAAAGGATAGGACTTATCTGAGTGGAAAGGCTGATTCCGTTGATCATGCCATGCATTTTGGTTCCAGCCTAGTCTGTCCAACCACTCAATTATCAGTTACCACATTTGTTATCTCATACTTTCACGCCCGACTCTCACCAAACTCAAACCTTGCTTGTTTTGCCATGTTTCAAACAACCTTCAACCACAGGCTTCTTTCATTTGCCCAACTGAAAGATCTCACTTTCGCCTTACAGTGCCCGTGAGGGTTTTCACCAATAAGACTCTCTCATTTTAATATCTCTCAAACTCACCTCGCCTTACGGTGCCCGTGAGGGTTTTCACCAATAAGACTCTCTCATTTTCATTTCCCTCAACTCACATCGCCCTATGGTGCCCGTGAGGGTTTTCACCAATAAGACTCTCTCATTTTGTCCTTTTCCTTCTGTCACCAGAGTGTTGTCTCCATCATGAGTCGCTTTACCTAACCGTATTGACATTTTTTGAAATTGATCAGAAGGTCTTTCTTTGGACCGTAATGTGGCTTTTGGGACGGGTTTTAGAAAGAAAGGTATAAAGGTTCAAAATAATTCAAATGTGGGTTCAACATTACAGCTTTCGGAATCATATCCTTTGCGACAACCATAACTTTTGCCCCAGTTTCTTTCTTGGGGAATTCTTGGATTTTTCTTTTGTTGTGACTGAACCTCAGTGAGGCTGCCTACGTACCCTTTCGGGATCAAGTCAAACGTAGTTCAGGGCAGAGAACTACTTTTCTGTGGCGATCTTTCTTTCTTCCACTTTTCCTTTTCTTTCTTTTCATTTTTCTTCTTTTCTTTTCTTTTCTTCTCTCTTTGCTCTTTCCTTTTCTTCTTTTTCTTTCTTTTTCTTTTCTTTTTTTTTCTTTTCTTTCCCTTTCCTTTTTCTTTTCTTTTTCTTTTCCTTTCTTTTGGACTGTTTTTCTCTTGTTTCTCCGCTGATTTTCCGCTCGGACTCTCGAGTTTTGTTATTGATTCCGAAAGAGGGATACGAAAGGAAATATAATAAGGCTCAAAGGGATAACAAAGGGTAAAGTGTTTGGGTAGCCGAACAAAATGCCTTCATCATTTCAATCTCAAAACATGCCAAATACAATCAGGTACACGAAGATAAAGGAAATCATACATAATATCTCTTGACTGCATCAGAATTGATAGCCATTTCTACACATTTTCCTTCCAAGTCTGTTAGGTATAGAGCGCCATTGGACAAACCTCTGGTTACAACAAATGGCCCTTGCCAGTTTGGGGCGAATTTTCCTTTTGCCTCAGCCCAATGGGGTAGGATACGTCTGAGCACCAACTGTCCTACTTCGAACTTCCGCGGACGCACTTTCTTGTTATATGCTCTTGCCATTCTTCGTTGATACAATTGACCGTGACACACTGCTGCCAGTCGCTTCTCATCAATCAAACTTAATTGTTCCAGGCGGGCTTTAACCCATTCATCATCATCAATCTCTGCCTCTGCGATGATTCGGAGGGATGGGATTTCAACCTCTGCGGGTATTACTGCTTCGGTTCCATATACCAATGAGTAAGGAGTCGCTCCTACTGAAGTGCGGACAGTAGTGCGATAGCCTAACAAAGCAAAAGGTAACTTTTCATGCCATTGCCTTGACCCTTCTACCATTTTCGAAGTATTTTCTTGATATTCTTGTTAGCTGCCTCGACTGCCCCATTTGCCTTAGGACGATATGGAGTGGAATTGCGGTGCATGATCTTAAACCGCTGACATGTCTCGGCCATCAAATGACTATTGAGGTTGGCACCATTATCTGTGATGATTACCTTCGGGATCCCAAACCGGCATATGATATTTGAATGTACGAAATCGACAACTGCCTTCTTAGTCACGGATTTGAAGGTTTTTGCCTCCACCCATTTAGTGAAATAGTCAATAGCTACCAAAATGAATCTATGCCCATTTGAGGCTGCTGGCTCAATCGGACCAATAACATCCATTCCCCAGGCAACGAACGGCCATGGTGCTGACATTGTATGCAATTCAGATGGTGGAGAATGAATCAAATCTCCGTGTATCTGACATTGATGACATTTGCGCACGAAGCTGATGCAATCCCGTTCCATAGTGAGCCAATAGTAACCTGCTCGAAGGATCTTTTTTGCCAATATATATCCACTCATATGAGGTCCGCAAACTCCCGCATGTACCTCAGACATGATAACTGTAGCCTGTTTGGCATCTATGCATCTCAATAACCCAAGATCTGGAGTTCTCTTGTACAACACTCCTCCACTGAAGAAAAATCCGCTTGCCAAGCGTCGAATT
>NW_017675204.1:0-11610 GCF_001879085.1 Nicotiana attenuata | reverse complement strand
TATTAAAATCTATACTAAAGCCCACTCTAGAAGGGTCTATACCCATTACAATTCCTGTTCTATCCTTGCCTTGGTTTTGATTTTACCAATCTTAATGAAACTACCCTTTTTTATGCCTAAACTACCCTTTGAACCCTCTTGGAATTACTGAGCTAAACCAGACCATTCCCCTTTTACCCTAGTAACTGGTCAAAAACTAACCGTGGTTAAACAATATCCTATCCTATTCAACTATAACCAGAAAAATCCTAAAATTAAACTAATTAAACAATCAAGCAATTAAACTTAAGAATCAGTGAACTGGTAATTAGACAATTGAAACTAGATCAGATTATCAAAAGTGCTCATGAATCAACACAAAATCAAACTAGAAAAGATCGAGGCAGGACAGTATTAACAAGATTAGTCAAAACCTAACACTCTAAATCATACAATCATAAAGGTAATTAAAATGTAAAGAAATCAGGATTTGAACGCAAACTATGAACAAACAATATAGCAGAGTGACAAACTCAATTTAATTTGCAACCTTGTTCGAATAACAGTTTGATTACACAAACAAAAAAGAAGAGATGAAGCAAAAGGCCAAGTATACGATGAAGAGAGAAAAAGAAGATGAAGCAAAAAGAGAGCTTACCCCCCGACTCGGATTCAAAGTTGAACTTCTAATTTAACCCTCCGCTACAATGTAAAACCCCTTTCTTTGTCCAGGCACTGATAAAAGCATTAACCTGGGGCAGGCTTAGGACCAAGGAAACCAGAGGAAGGCCTTGCATGCTCGAGTTCCGAATCAATCCTCAATCCAATTCTTAGATTCAAAATTTGGGAAACTTGGTCGATATTCGAAAGGGAAGGAGGACGGATATAGGATGAGGGAAGGACGGGGATGATTTGGTGCTAATTTGGCGTGGTTTGGACGGAGTGACATCATGGCCGGAAAACTTCAAATCAATATTCGAGCATTACTGGTTGGATTCGAAGGACAGGGTTTGGGGGGTTTGAAAGAGGAGAACAGGGCGGTCCTAGGGTGTTCATTTGGTTGGATTTGGATGACCTTGCGTCTTGGCCGGAGATTTTTTGATCCAATATTCGAGCAGTTCGACGGTGTTTTGAGTGAATCTAAGGCCAGACATGGAAAGAGGAGGGGAAAAGGATTCAAGGGTGTTAATTTGGAGGCGGTTGGAACTCCGCCGCCGCCGTAGGCGATTTCCGGCGGCGGACAGCGGCGGAGGGTGGTGGCCTGAGAATCTCTAAGGTTGGGGGTGAGAGACGGGAGACGAGGGGGGTAGGGGGGTGCGTTTGGACACTTAAATATTTAAGTGACCCAGGCTTCCCAACCGTCCGATCTTGTAACCTCGACGGTCCAGATTTAATAGACCAAAACGACGTCGTTTTGGGATATAACGGGATTGGACCGGTTTGTTGGGGTGGGTTTGGGCTAATTCTGGAAGGGTTTGGGTTTGATAAATTGGGCTGGGTGATCTGGCCCAATTCTTGGTAGCCATTTTCTTTATTCTTTTAATTGCTTTCTTGTATTTTTATTGACTTGCTTTTATCTTATTTTTTGTATTTTTGTATTTATTTATTTTCTGATTTTATAAAATGCTAAAAAAAACCCAACTATTTAACTCCTAAAATTATTTAAAACTTTATTTAAAGATAAGTGCAACAATTAACAATTAAAAGTGCAAAGAAACTATTTTTCGCAATTTTCTTTAAATTTGTTCTAAAACTAATTAATACTAAAATTGTGAAATTAAATCCCAAATGCAAAAATGCATATTTTTGTGTTTTCATATGAATTAAAAATGCATGAATAAAAATGCAACAATTATCAAAAAATGCCACCAAATTCACGAAAAATTACAAAATACTAAAGAAATTATTTTGTTTGAAATTTTGGGAATTATTGCTTAGGGCAAAAATCCCGTGCTCACAGGGTATTTATAGTTTGAAAATAGGTAGCAAATAAGGCAAGAATCATAGTTTAGTAGTAATTATGGAACTATGTACCAATTAAAATCAATCAGTACAAGGGCTTCCTTTAATTAAGGAGTTCAAACTTAAACGGTAATGGGCAGAAAACTTTTAAGGAAAGAAATCAAGTAAGCACCTTATGCAAAGTAGGCAATTAGGGGTTAATACATAGGGGTTTAACTAAGGGAAGAATTAATGAAGAATCATTGAAATACACGGTTAACCAAATAAGGTAAGAAACAGAATAAACCAACCAGTACATAGTAAATCAAGAAGTCAGGGATTTGAAATTATAAATAAACCAAGTCAGAAATAGGAGAATCGAAAGGCTAAGGGAAAGTTCTCAAATCAACCCAAGAATCAAGGAAATCAGTAAAACGAGGAAAGAAACAATCAGACTTACACAAGGAGGTCTGAAATCAGTCCCAAATTGAAGGTCATTTTAGAGGGAAACTCAGCATATTGTCACGACCCCAACCCCGGTCGTGATGGCGCCCAACACATTGCTAGGCAAGCCCGACCAATTACATAACCTTGACCATTTATACCACTCATGAATTTATTTAACACATGCAAATTACTACGTCATAATGCTGAATATCTGAAATAAAGTGCAAACATGCGGAAATCCCAAATATAAATACTACTACACAGCCCGAGAATCCGGTGTCACAAGTCTGAGCCTCTAATATACGAATGTCAACCTACTACATAATGTTCTGAAGAAATGCGGAATAAAAATAAATAGGATAGAAGGGAAGATCAGGACTGCGGACGTCATGCAACTACGTTGATGCTTCCGGATGTGATGCTCAACTGAGAAATGTCTCACTCAGCCTCAGTGGGTACACCTGAATCTGCACACAAGGTGCAGGGAGTAAAGTGAGTACTTCCAACTCAGTGAGTAATAAACATAAATAAAGACTGAGAATAAGAAATCCTGAATAGGCACAAAGTAATTCTATAAATACAGCAACTTGAACCCAGCAGCATAAAATCCAGTAAAACAGTGAAAACAATTATAGAAATATCACAGCAGATAAGTAAATAAATGACAATTAATAGTATGCAACGCAACACATAAACCGGTACTCTTCAGTACCCGCTGCGGCGTGCAGCCCGCTCCATTTATTTATCATCGACGACGCTCACTGGGGGTGTGCAGACTCCGGGAGGGGCCCCTTACGACCCAAGCGCAATAATAAGCCATCTCGAGGCATCAACTAGGCCCTCAGCCTCATATCAATATCAATATCATACCGCTGCGGCGTGCAGCCCGATCCCATGCTCAGTCCAAAAATCACATAAGCCTCTCGGGCAAACCAAAATATAGAAATATTCAGCCCAAACCTCAATTAAAAATATTAATTAAGTTTCAAGTTAAGAAAATGGGGCTGAGTTTGCAAAACAGTATTAAATACCAGGACTGAGTTCAATGATATGCAAAAATTGTAAGAAACCAGTAATAATGATCCCTGAAGGATTTAAACCAATTGGCACGAAGCCCAAACATAGCAATTAGTTCAGTTAAAATGATAAAAAGGGAATTTCAGTCAAATACACAGTATATTCATCTACCGGGACGGATCAGGTCACGATCCCGAACGGTGCTCTACCCCACACTCGCTATCCGGCGTGCAAGTCACCTCAATATAGCACTACGATGTGCAAATACGGGGTTTCAAACCCTCAGAACAACATTTACATCTATTACTCACCTCAAGCCGGCCAAAGTCCTAGCTCGCTATGCCCTTGCCTTTCGAATTGACCTCCTCGTGTACCGAATCTGATCAAAACCACAACGAATACATCACAATATGCTAATGGGACAATACCCAATCGAAAACAATCGAAAAAAATAACTAAAATCTCGAAATTAGCAAAACCCGAGCCCCGGTCCCACTTCTCGAAAATCAGAAAATTTACCATCAGCAGATTCCTTTTCTCGCCACGAGTCTACACATATGAAGAACACCAAAATCGGAGTCCAAATGACCCCTCAAATCCCCATTCTTAACTCTCTTAAGTTCAAGCCCTAACCTCCATTTTAACTCCTTAATTCCTTAGTGTTTCAGTCTAAATTCACAATAAAAATGTGTTTTTAGTTCATAGGACTTACCTCCAATCAATCCCCGTCGAAACCCTCTTCAATTCCCGTCCAAAAGCTCTCAAGGTGTTCAATAATGGAGGAAAATATGACTTAGTTCGCGGATGAAATATAAATAAAACCCTTCTGTCCAGGCTCCTTTTTCTTCTACGCGATCGCAGCCCCAGACCTGCGATCGCATTGAACAAAATTCCTAGCTCCAGTGCTAACTCTACGCGATCGCATACATCACCCTGCGATCGCATTGAACATGCTCCCTACACTACGCGATCGCAGACACATCCACGCGATCACGATGAACAAAACCAATCTCTCAAAAATTCCTTCTACGCGATCGCACAAACACTCCTGCGATCGCACTTCATGGACTCTTGACTCTACGCGATCGCGAAGCCTCTCCTGCGATCGCATAGAGCAAAACTCTGCAGCACTGACCTGCAATTTTCTGCAGCATCCAAAGTCCCAGAAACCTTCCGTTGGCCATCCGAAATCACCCCGAGGCCCCCGGGACCTCAACCAAAAGCATCAACGCATCCTAAAACATCATTCAAACTTGCTCCAATCATCGAAACACCTCAAACAACACCAAAACCACCAAATTACATCGGATTCAAGCCTAAGTTCTTCTAAAACTTCCGAAACACGCATTTGATCAAAAACCCAACCGAAACACTTCCGAATGACCTGAAATTTTGCACACACATCCCAAATCACCTAAAAAAGCTACTGCAACTCTCGGAATTCCATTCCGACCCTCGGATCAAAATCTCACCTATCAACCGGAATTCGCCAGAATACTAACTTCGCCAATTCAAGCCTAATTCTACACCGGACCTCCAAAATTACTTCCGATCACACTCCTAAGTCACAAATCATCCCCCGAAGCTAACCGAATCATCGGAATTCATATCCGAGCCCTCTAACACATAAATCAACGTCCGGTTGACTTTTCCAAAGCAAACCTTCCTTAAAGAGACTAAGTGTCTCATTTCCTTCTAGAACCAATCCAAATCAGTTCATTCATTCCAAACACTGATAATGAAGCATAAAGAAATAGAAAATGGGAAAAACGGGGCGGTGACACACGTGATGACGGGTCGGGTCGTCACATCCTCCCCAACTTAAACAAAGGCTCGTCCTCAAGCGTACCCAGAGTTGTCCTAGAAGCCAACCAATAGCTGAATGACCTTACCAAGCATATACCCGGGGGTGATCCCACGTCACCCTATCTCGCATAGGTCCGATAACACAACATAGCTGAAATTTCACAATCCATCTAGTCCATAAACCATAAAACCACATTGCACTTTCCGAAATCATACACAAGATCAGAACCTCACATCTATACTCAGAATAAGCCCGAACCAGCCGTAATAACCCATACCTGCAACCTCAGGTGCAATCATATGATATACTACATAACCCAAACACTCGAAACGATAACTTCTATTCACAGCAGTTGCCCACAACACCCGACTACCGATAGAAAACCTCTTATCAACTAAGGTCTTATTCCAACACTTTCATATACTGCCAACAATAAATGAAACACGCAATAAACCGTAACTATTTCTCAGATCAACCATTCATGAAGCCACTTCCCTTTTGACTAATACCACAGCAGATTCCGAGCCGAACCTCGATATTATCCTTCCAACAAGCTGAAATCAAATCCCCTCGTATTCATAGTGACCCCAACGATCACCTCGAATCCAACACACCACTCTGGTGATATGACACCTCAATACCGGCCTAAGCCACAACTTGCATAATACGCGCACCAATAAGAAATGGTTTGAACATACTCAAATCACGAAAAATGACTCAAACGAATGAGCTGTACCTCAAGCTCATCAGTACCATCACAACACAAGGCTGAGACCCCGTCTCACATCATAGAAATAGAACACCTGAATCTACCCCGAAAGGTCATATCTCCACGTGGCCTTGCTACAATACGCGATCCTATCCAAACACTGTTGCACATGAAACACCTCAAGTCACTATGCTCAAAATCGACAGCCACGCACAATTTGATGTCTGGAACCAAAGCAATTCATTACACCCACGGTGAAACAAACAACATAGGCCACGCAACCCGATAGGTCATAACCAATACTCCATTTACCGTGCAACACCCAATTACTCTTCCCGCTCGACTCTCACTATGAATCCCCAATAGAACCGCACCACATGTGCCCATAACCAACAAATCATAACGTCTCACAACACCGAAAAGCAACTCATAGCTCTCCTCAGATCACTAACAAGCTCAATAACGATCGAATCAACCTATCCCTCAACAATACAATTCGGGGCCAACCAAGCCAACTCAAGCTAAACACGTATCCACATCGGCCTACCAACGAACTCATTACCAAGAAAGCCTGAAGCTGCTCCTTCCACTACTATAACTCCTGCCGGAGCCGTACGATACGGTGCCCGGCACCAAATCAATATCGAAATCCACAACCTCGCCCGGCGACATGCCCAGCCACAAGAAACGCATCCGAAAAGTCCCTTAACACCGGAACGGAACCAATGGTAGGAACCTCTGCACTGACATCCATCACGAAGGCCCAATTAAGAAAAGCAATCCTTCCCAGCCGTCCACTGGGTCTTTGAAATATAAACCACTCTGCAAGAACATAATCCAATGCACCTCGACACTCAACCCGGCATTTCCGGCATAGCCCGCTGCGCAATAGTTCAGCATCACCTAACACTAAGACAACCAGTCTGAATTTCAACATCACATCCAAAATCTAACATACCAGCAAATAAAGATCCACTCGAGCCTCCAAATCCCGATTGCCGCTAAACGGTGCCGAATACACACGATGCACAACCACGACATAGCCTGTACATGAGAACTCCCAGTCTCCAACTCCATATAGCACACTAATCATCATACCTGATCCCAATTTTTGCCGTCTGAACGCATACCACACCTTAAATACCCCATCACTCCACAATAGATACTTTAAAATTTCCTGTGCCACCAAGCAAACCCGAATACCACCAGTTGATCCAACAAGAAAATGCCGCAATACCACCGAAGTATCATCAGTTTAATCACATTACCCTTTTTCTGAGACATATACTCTCGTCAAATCGCTTCCAATTAGCAGCACCATTTCCTTGATTATCTGAGGCTACCAGTTGCCTAAGAGTTTTATGAACTTCTTTTCAGAACTGAACTGAAACCTCGTACGCGCAAATCTCGATCCTCCACAACATACCGCATATACCATACCATCCAAGGATAGCAGGAAAACTTTTATCTCCCTTCCGAGCCATAGACATCTACGCACTCAACTAGTCAAGAACTTCCATTGATCCCATCTAGAAGAAAAATCATTACACATTCCATGTCTATCATATTCATAGAAAATGCACCTCTTCAACCATGGTAGAAATCAACAAGAACTCTCTCAATTCCGTTTGCATAAATTAAACTGCCAGGACGGAATCCTTCTAACTCGACCAAGCTAAGCAAGCCATCAAAACCCAAGAGCATTGCTGCAGAATACTTGTAAGGGCTCATTACCTCGAACACATACGAAGAATTAATCATATCCTTACCATACCGATTCGGTCTACTATCAAGCTATTCCATCTATCTAATTTCCCTTCTGATTCATCATCAACTTGATATTCCCCCTTGCTGTAGCACCACAATTCCTCAACCCAGGCTCACTACACGAGACCCAAGCACAAGACCACACTGTTTAAGACCCATAAGCCACTGAATCCTCTCTCATGGGAACACCACATTCCAAAATACTTTACTCTGAAGAACTTCCTGCGAATCTAAATCCGTTACCTTTACTTTCCAGATACTGATACATAGAATCCCATAATTAACATAAAATACCACAAGTCTTGACCTTTTCCAATGAAAACACAGTCTCTAACCACATACACAACCTTAAGACAACTGATTGTTACGTGTAGAATCTTGAACACATTAAAATCATTCTCGAGAGTCATTTACTTCTTATTCAAACTGCAATTCACCTGATCAAACGAACATAACCTCGTGCCTCATTAGCACTCTGACACCGCAGGATATGACCTCATCCCAATACAAACAAATATCTTCCTGCTCCATGCACCGAGCATTCTTTACCAACAACAGCTTAAGGCATCCTGTGATTCCCGCACATCTACGAAGCACCATATAACCTTTGTCAAAATTTTGCTTCACTCGTGCCATCCTCGGCTCAATTTCTGCAACCAAAACTGATTCGCCAGCATGCCTCAAACCGGAACAAACATAGCACATAACCGTACAATTAGCTAATCAATAGCAAACTCCCCAACTTGGCTCGAAGCCACAGATCAAAACACTCCCAACAACTCATAACGCACATACTCCATTGCTGCCTTAATACCATAGTGAGATTAAACTTAATCCTTCACCATATGACCCACCTGCTTTGCCTCCAACTACCATTTCTGTATACCTTCCACCGTCCTAAACTGTACGCAGTCGCTTAGTCTTCCTGAGTCTGAACTCATACCGCAACATAAATTTTTTTTACTTCACTCTCAACTGGAAACATGAAAAGATTCTTCACGCGCCCATAACTCAGGCTATACCTCGAATCGCAATAGAATTCAAACACCTAATAGTTCTTCTATCATCCAATAGGCCTTCCTCATCAGCTCCAAGTCACATAGATGCACCTTGCAGCACTAATACACTCACCACGTAGCTAACCAACCGTCACTCCCACTAATAGGGGCAATACTGAACATATAAGTTCAAAATACTTGCTCACACAATCAGCACCTCGGTGCTCAAGCCATAGGAAAAGATCCGGCCTCAATTCCTCCAAACTGGCCCAACATCAATTCACAGAGATCATATCTCGCCCCTTGGTCGAGGAATCACAAGCCATCGATGCACATCTGATACTGAGCTCTCATGCGTGCATACGAACACGTGGAAGGAATTTCAAGAGTTTCTTTTCAAGCTGAATCAAGGACGCACGATAAGAATTCAAGAATGTGAAGTTTTCCTAAAGGTTCTGCAGCCTCTCGAGGATAAGTACAGACGTCTCCGTACCGATCCACGAGACTCTACTAAACCGGCTCATGACTCGCGAGACCAAGTAACCTAGGCTCTGATACCAACTTGTCACGACCCCAATCCCGGTCGTGATGGCGCCCAACACATTGCTAGGCAAGCCCAACCAATTACATAACCTTGACCATTTATATCACTCATGAATTTATTTAACACAGGCAAATTACTACGTCATAATACTGAATATCTGAAATAAAGTGCAAACATGCGGAAATACCAAATATAAATACTACTACACAGGCCGAGAATCCGGTGTCACAAGTCTTAGCCTCTAATATACGAGTGTCAACCTACTACATAATGTTCTGAAGAAATGCGGAATAAAAATAAATAGGATAGAAGGGAAGATCAGGATTGCGGACATCATGCAACTACCTTGATGCTTCCGGATGTGATGCTCAACTGAGAAAAGTCTCACTCAGCCTCAGTGGGTGCACCTGAATCTGCACACAAGGTGCAGGGAGTAAAGTGAGTACTTCCAACTTAATGAGTAATAAACATAAATAAAGACTGAGAATAAGAAATCCTGAATAGGCACAAAGTAATTCTATAAATACAGCAACTTGAACCCAGCAGCATAAAATCCAGTAAAACAGTGAAAACAATTATAGAAATATCACAGCAGATAAGTAAATAAATGACAATTAATAGTATGCAATGCAACAGATAAACCGGTACTCTTCAGTACCCGCTGCGGCGTGCAGCCCACTCTATTTATCTATCGTCGACGACGCTCACTGGGGGTGTGCAGACTCCGGGAGGGGCCCCTTACGGCCCAAGCGCAATAATAAGCCATCTCGTGGCATCAACCAGGCCCTCGGCCTCATATCAATATCAACATCATACCGCTGCGGCGTGCAACCCGATCCCATGCTCAGTCCAAAAATCACATAAGCCTCTCGGGCAAACCAAAATATGAAAATATTCAGCCCAAACCCCAGTTAAAAATATTAGCTAAGTTTCAAGTTAAGAAGATGGGGCTGAATTTGCAAAACAGTATTAAATACCAGGACTGAGTTCAATGATATGCAAAAATGGTAAGAAACCAGTAATAATGATCCCTGAAGGATTTAAACCAATTGGCACGAAGCCCAAACATAGCAATTAGTTCAGTTAAAATGATAATAAGGGAATTTCAGTCAAGTACACAGTATATTCATCTACCGGGATGGGCCAGGTCACGATCCCCAATGGTGCTCTACCCCACGCTCGCTATCTGGCATGCAAGTCACCTCAATATAGCACTACGATGTGCAAATACGGGGTTTCAAACCCTCAGAACAGCATTTACATCTATTACTCACCTCAAGCCGGCCAAAGTCCTAGCTCGCTATGCCCTTGCCTTTCGAATTGACCTCCTCCTGTACCGAATCTGATCAAAACCACAACGAATACATCACAATATGCTAATGGGACAATACCCAATCGAAAACAATCGAAAAAAACAACTAAAATCTCGAAATTAGCAAAACTCGAGCCCCGAGCCCACTTCTCGAAAATCAGAAAATTTACCATCAACGGATTCCTTATCTCGCCACGAGTCTATACATATGAAGAACACCATAATCGGAGTCCAAATGACCCCTCAAATCCCCATTCTTAACTCTCTTAAGTTCAAGCCCTAACCTCCATTCTAACTCCTCAATTCCTTAGTTTTTCAGTCTAAATTCACAATAAAAACGTGTTTTTAGTTCATAGGACTTACCTCCAATCAATCCCCGTCGAAACCCTCTTCAATTCCTGTCCAAAAGCTCTCAAGGTGTTCAATAATGGAGGAAAATATGACTTAGTTCAAGGATGAAATATTAATAAAACCCTTCTGTCCAGGCTCCTTTTTCTTCTACGCGATCGCAGCCCTATGTAACGACCCGGCCGGTCGTTTTTGGAAATTACGCACCGATCCCCCATTAACTGTTTCCCCTAAGTTTATTTCTGCTATTTTGGTCTGCCGGGACGTTTGGTGTTGAGTTTCGGAAAGTGTTGGGACACTTAGTCCCTAAACGAGAGCTTAAGTGTTGAAAAATGGTCCGTAGTCGGAACAGTGTGAAGACGACCTCGGAATGGAAATCCGATGGTTTCGTTAGCTCCGTTAGGTGATTTAGGGGTTGGGAGCGTGTTTGAAGTGTATTTTGGAAGTCCGTAGCTCATTTAGGCTTGAAATGCCGGAGTTTGTATTTTTGAAGTTTCCGGTCCGATAGTGAATTTTTGATCCGAGGGTCGGATTGGAATTCCGGAAGTTACAGTAGTTCCGTCATGTCATTTGGGATGTGTGTGCAAAATTTCAGGTCATTCGGACGAGGTTTGGTTAGGTTTTTGATCGAAAGCGTGTTTGGTTGGAATTTGAGGTTCTTAGACTTGAATCTTTGATTAATTCGGGTTTCCTGCGTTGTTTTAGGTGTTTTAAGGTTTGGTACAAGTTCGAATAAGGTAT
>NW_017675203.1:72103-73278 GCF_001879085.1 Nicotiana attenuata | reverse complement strand
ATGTATATGATTGCATAACGTAACATTTAAGGTCATTAAATTACCCATAATTGTCTTATTATGACAGAGGGAAAGTCTGTATTCCCAAAACAGCTATAAAAGGGAAAGTCACAAACAACTGTAAGGACACGAAAAACACGACTGGAATATACTTTGTTTTATTTGCTTTTTGATTATATTATTCAAAATCTCTTTCTTATATACTTTTCCGATTATCAGTAACCCGAGTTCTTCTAAATTCAAACTTTGACCTAAAATCTAATTTTTGGTTAAACAAATTGGTTCCGTTACCGGGAATCTGATAATCAAGCATATCTCAACCTAATTTTCTTGATTGCATCAATCATGTCGAACAACAATGACAACACTCAAGGAAACCCAGAAATTCAGACAATCCAACAACTTCAGGGAGATTCCCCACGAGGCTCTCCACAAGGTTCTCCACGACGGTCTCGCGAAGGCACTCCTAATGGATCTCACACAGATGGACAGGCTCAATTTGAAAATGTTGAAACCATGAATGAGGCTCTGCAAAAACTTATTGCCTCTCAAGTCAATAACGCTCTTCAAGCTTTTGTTAGCCAATTACCTGCTGTTCCACCCACATCTACTCCAAACAACAACACTTTGGAGAATCCTCGTTCAGGATTGGTTAATTCAGGCAGTGGTGGAACCCCTAGTGAAACACAAGAGAGAGACCCAGGTAATCCAGTTAACTCTGATTTACAAAATCTAGTACCAACCTTGCAGAAACAGCTTAAGGAGCAAAATGAACACATAGAGCAAATACCTGGAGTCCGCCCGTGATCAAGGGAGTAGATATAGATAAATATTCCCAACAACCATGGAAGCCAAGTGCTGCTCCCCTCCCAATTCCAAAGAAGTTTAAGATGCCTGATATTCCAAAGTATGATGGTACATCAGATCCACGAGATCACGTTACTGCATTCACAACAGGTGTCAAGGGCAATGATTTGACTAAGCAAGAGATTGAGTCGGTCTTGGTCAAAAAATTCGGTGAAACACTCACTAAAGGGGCCTTAACATGGTATTCTTTTTACCTGAAAATTCTATAAATTCGTTTACTGTAGCTTGCAGTATTTATTTATCAAAGTCACACTCGGGAGCTCAAAAAGTTGAGCGAATGGAAGATATCTTCAAAATCAAGCAAGAGA
>NW_017675203.1:62520-70839 GCF_001879085.1 Nicotiana attenuata | reverse complement strand
ACATCAAGTTATTAAATTTCCATCTCCATAGGGAATACGCCAAATCAGAGGCGATCAACAAACATCTAGAAGCATCAATTCCGTTACAGATTCAACTGTTAAGGATGAAGACAAATAGCAATTACAGAATTTAGGTGAGGGTAACATGGTGTCAACTTCACCTGAGCAAAAGCAAACGGATGTGGATTCGAGACCTGATACCATTCAAGAACCGGAGGAGAACGAGAACATCAAAACAACGATAGAAGAGCTAGAGGCCGTGGTGTTGTTTATACATTGGCCCGAGAGAAAAGTGTACATAGGAGCTAATCTTAGCCCGGAGGTAAAACGTAAATTGATTGAATTTTTAAAGGCTAATGCAGATTGTTTTGCTTTGTCCCATTCTGACATGACAGGGATACCACCGGAAGTCATGACTCATAAATTGAATGAAGATCCATCATATCCTCCCGTCAAGCAAAAGAAAAGAAAGCAAGGAACTTTCAAGAATAAGGTGATTCAAGAGGAAGTTCAAAAATTGCTAAAAATTGGTTCAATTCGTGAGGTAAAATATCCTAACTGGTTAGCTAATACTGTTGTGGTTCCTAAGAAGAACGGTAAGTGGCGAGTTTGTGTAGATTACACAGACCTTAATAAAGCTTGTCCAAAAGATTTCTTTCCTTTACCGCACATAGATCAGTTAATTGATGCTACTGCAGGGCATGAGCTATTAAGTTTTTTAGATGCATATTCAGGCTATAATCAAATCAAGATGGATCCCGGAGATGAAGAAAAAACTTCTTTTATAGCAGACAGGGGGACTTACTGTTATAAGGTAATGCCCTTTGGTCTTAAGAATGCAGGTGCGACGTATCAGAGGTTAGTCACCCAAATGTTTCAAGAACATTTAGGTAAAACCATGGAGGTATATATAGATGATATGCTAGTTAAGACTCAACTTTCAGAAGATCATATATCGCACCTGTCTGATACGTTTAAAATTTTACGAAAATATAATATGAAGTTGAATCCAGAAAAATGTGCATTTGGTGTGGCATTAGGTAAGTTTTTAGGTTTTCTTGTTTCTAACCGTGGTATTGAAGTGTATCCTGCACAGATTAAGGCCATTGAAGAAATCCCTGATATACTTTCAAACAAGAAAGAGGTTCAAAGACTAACAGGAAGAATCGCAGCTTTGGGAAGGTTCATTTCTAAATCATCGGAAAAATATTTCAAATTCTTCTCGGCTCTTAAGAAGCAGGATCATTTTAAATGGGATGTGGAGTATCAACAAGCACTTAGGGATTTGAAAACATACTTGTCAAATCCACCTTTGCTAGCAAAACCAAAGGCTGGGGAGAAACTTTTCATCTACCTTGCTGTTTCAGAAGTTGCGGTAAGCGCGGTTTTGGTTCGAGAAGAGCAGGGTAAACAATCTCCTATCTATTATGTTAGTAAATCTTTGTTAGAAGTAGAGACACGGTATCCACAATTGGAAAAACTAGCGCTTGCTCTAATCATGGCATCTAGGAAGTTAAGATCATATTTTCAATGCCATCCCATTGTTGTAGTGACTGCATACCCCCTACGTAATATATTGCATAAACATGAATTGTCAGGGAGGTTAGCTAAATGGGACATAGAGCTAAGTGAATATGAAATCACGTACTTACCTAGAACGGCAATAAAATCACAGATATTAGCTGATTTCGTGGCTGACTTTAGCCAAGGGATACAACTAGAAGCAGAAAAAGAAGTACAAGTACTTAATGGGGCTAATCCAGGAACATGGACCTTATTTACTGATGGCTCATCTAACGTAAAAGGTGCAGGATTAGGAATTGTTTTAGTACCACCTACGGGTGAAACTATTAGGCAAGCTATTAAATGTTATTCCGTAACTAACAATGAAGCGGAGTATGAAGCTGTGATTGCAGGTCTAGAATTGGCACGAGAACTTGGTATAAATCAAGTAGTGATCAAAAGTGACTTGCAACTCGTGGTTAATCAAATGCTGGGGACTTACACAGCTAGGGAAGCAAGGATGCAACAGTACTTGGAAAAGGTATGGGAACTGATAAAGCAATTCCAAACTTGGAAGGTCATACAAATATCAAGGGATGAAAATGTTGAAGCAGATGTTTTAGCTAATCTCGCATCCGCAGCTGATGTGGCAAATGATGCAAATGCTTCAGTTATACATTTATTTCATTCAGTTCTCGAACCTGATAAGAATGAGGTAAATTTTAATAATTTAACTTGGGATTGGAGAAACGAAATTGTTGCCTTTTTACAGTATGGTACCGTCCCTGATGACAAGAAGCAAACGCATGCACTTCGAAAAAAGGCTGCTCGTTACTGTTTAAAAGAAGGGAATCTTTATCGTAAGATGTTCGGTGGTCCATTAGCAAGATGCCTCGGACCTTCTCAAACGGAGTATGTAATGAGGGAAATACATGAGGGGCATTTCGCGAATCACGCAGGAGTAAGATCATTGGTGAGAACCTTGATTAGAGCAGGATACTACTGGCCTAAAATAGAAGAAGAAGCGGAAAGTTTCGTAGCTAAATGTGATAAATGTCAAAGGTACGGTAACAACATGCATAGACCTGCGGAATTGTTACATCCGGTCATAGCACCATGGCCATTCATGAAGTGGGGAATGGATATCGTGGGTCTATTACCACAAGCAAAAGGACAGGTAAAATTTTTGCTCATACTTACTGATTATTTCACTAAATGGGTAGAGGCAGGAGCATTTAAACAGGTACGAGAAAAGGAGGTCAAGGACTTCATTTGGCGTAATATCATCTGCCAATTTGGTGTACCAAAGGAGATTGTATATGACAATGGCCCTCAATTTATCGGAGCTCAAGTCACAGAGTTTTTTGAGAGCTGGAAAATTAAAAGGATCACATCTACACCTTATCACCCAGTAGGCAACGGGCAAGCAGAATCAACGAACAAAGTCATAATCAACAATTTGAAGAAACGTTTAGAGGAGTCAAAGGGTAATTTGCCTGAAGTGTTACCCGGAGTGTTATGGGCATATCGCACGACAACAAAGACGAGCACAGGTGAAACTCCTTTCTCTTTAGTTTATAGAGCTGAAGCATTAATCCCAGTTGAAATAGGAGAACCAAGTACAAGATTCTCACAAGCAACACAAGAGGCTAATGATGAAGAGATGCGGGTCAATTTGGATTTACTGGAAGGCAAGAGAGAAGCTGCATTAATAAGAATGGCGACACAAAAACAAGTGATCGAACGATATTACAACAGGAAAGCACGGCTGAGGTACTTCAAAATTGGGGACTTCGTGCTTAGAAAGGTTTTTCAATCTACAAAGGCAGCCAACGCGGGTAAACTAAGTCCAACATGGGAAGGACCCTACAGAGTTCGAAATATTGCAGGAAAAGGAGCATACGAGTTGGAAACAATGAACGGGAAGGTGCTTCCTTCACATTGGAATGCAGTTCATTTGAAGAGATACTACTTCTAAGGAAAAACCCACGGTCAGGTATCACCATGTTAAATTATATATTTTTTTGAATTGTTAAAATTTTACTAACGATTTTAGATGATAGGCAAAACGCTAACCCGTACTAAATGATGAGTCACGACCTGTAAGGCAAAATGGAATAAACTAAAATTCCTAGCCCTGGGTTACAATTATTCTGATAGAAGTATACACGGGTTAAGCAGTCTTCATCTATAATCGCACCCCCGAGTCCCGTATGTATTTCCTTTTCAGGAAAAGGACCGGGTGAAGGAAACTACTAAGTGCTCGAGGCTTCATACTTCAATACTCAAACACTTGGGGGACTACATAGTATATACAGTCACGTGTATCAAAAAGGCAAAGAAGATTTAGAAAATCAAGTCTAAAAGAATCAAGTACGGAGTGAAAGTTACGAAGTCATGGCATTCATCATAATATTCTTTCCCATGAGAACAATGGCATTCATCATAGTATTCTTCCCCATGAGAACAATGTCACTCATCATAGTATTCTTTCCCATAAGAACAATGGAGTCATCTCTCAAACTCTTCCTAATGTTCTGGAGTTAAAAGGACTATGTACTAAAACGGGTTATAAGGAAAAACCCCGTATCTATTGTTCTTCTTTTGTATAAATCTGTTACAAGGAAAACAATTGCGAGAAAGTTATAGATGTAATTCAAATACATGTAAAGTATTACTCAAAACTTGTCAAAGTTCAGAAATAAAAACTTGTCAAAGTTATTGCAAAAAACATGTGTGTTCCTATTTCTTTTATCATATGATAACACCATTATGAAGTTGAGACGTCTTCTTCATTAAGTGTCAAAATATAAAAGGGCCCTCTTTTATAAAACTCATGTTATTTAGTCATGGGGTTAACAGAAGCATTTTTCAAAGAACAAAAATGCAGACTATCCTTTAAGTCCTTGAAAATAAAAAGGCAAGGATAGAACAGACGGAAGTTCAATGATAATAAAAGTTTCTTAATATTTAAAAACTAAAGACTAAAGTATAAACTTAGTCATCGAATTGTTTATACAAAATGCCCCATAACAAGACTTGGGGACTTGTACTTCTAAAAATCAACCCTTAAGTGATAGCCAAGGGTTTGATTACAAAAACTTTCAAATAAGTTCAAAAGCTTTAAACACACTTTTCCAAATAGATACCTGCAAAAAGGGAATTTAAAAACAGATGTAAATTTATTTGTCTCTAAGAGGAAAGGACTGAAGAAGGATCATCAGCGGGCTCAACTGGAACAGCATCGCCAACAGAAGCTGTTTGATTTTCAACCAATGGAGTATCAATAGATGAAGTTTCAACTTGACCGGCAGTAAGAGGCACAGATGAAATTGAGGAAGGTGTGACACTCGTGGCAATTTCAACAGTCACGGGGACTTCAACTGCGGGAGTCTCTGCCAAAAGAGTTTCAGTCACAGAAGTTCCAGCCTCGGGAGATGAAAAATCTTGTGGTTGTTATGCTCGTTCAATAACCTCGTTCACCTTGGCTGATTCAGACTCCAGGTTGAAATTTTCTTGGCCCATTTCTACCAAGGTGTCACGACGAGACTTTAAAAAGGTCCAGCTCACCTCAACATTGGATGACTCTTCAAGAAGTTCATAATCTCTCTCCCAAGCAGCAACTTCATTCTTAAGTTCTTCGTTTTTAGCTAAGACAGAACTATAAGATGACTGAAGGGTGGTATGAGAACTCTCTAAAGCATGAACCTTATCTACAGAAACTCGCAGTTCTTCTTGTACCCGTGAAAGGTTTTGTGCTAATTCCCCTGCATGCATTTCTTTCTGAGCTAGCAAAGTCTTTAGAGCCTTATTTTCCTCGTTGACCTTGGACAGCTGTTCTGAAAAGGAAGATTCAAGGCGTCTTTTTTCCTTCTCAGTTTGGCTTGAAATAGCTTTAATCATTGCCAGCTCGGAGGTTAGTGTTTGAACTTCTTTCTCCAAGGTATTTTCCTCTCTTCCAAGTTCTCCATATCGATTTGTACACTTTCAAACTGGCCCTTCCAGTTGTTTGCCTCCAATTGAGAACCACAGGCAGCTTCTTCTGCATCATGAGCAGTCTTTTCCAAGTCACGAGCCAGTTTTTCCAAAAGAGGGATTCGTGTCATTAGTTCAGTACCGATAAGATTGGCCTACACAAACAGAAAAAAAAGGGAGGCAAGGTTAGGACTCCCGAAGTCAAAAGTCTTAATAAAATAAAAGACCAGAAAATACCTTCAAAGTCGCATGAACTATATCATTCATGATGGTTATATTACTATGGCTTTCAAGTTTAGCCTTCTCAATGGGGCCAATCAGAGGCTCGAGCCAAGTATCAGCTTGCCCGGACTTTCTTAAAAGACTGTTGTTGGCAGGAACCTCGATAATCACACTCCTCATAGCAGAACCCCTACTCGAAGAGCCCACTTCTGTACGGTGGACAATGGGGGGAGGAGTTACTGAAGGAGGAGCAGTGGAAGGAGTAAAAATAATGGAGGAAGGTACGGAAGTAGTAGTTGATGAAGGTAAAGAAGCAATCACAGGAACGGAAGAGGTAAAAGAAGACAAAGGAAGTTCATTTAGAACTGGTCCTAAAGATCCACTATCGAAACCACTGATAAAGAGCTGATTTATAGATTCATGAGTGTCAGGAGGAGGAGAAATATCATCATCAGGGATGATCACTGGAGTAATAACAGGTTCGGAAAGAGATAAGTGAGGGGAGACATCAGCCTCATTTTCAGAGACGATACGTCTCCTGACTCTTGGTCTTGACACCAGAGAACCCTCTTCTTCTTCTTCAGAATCATCTTCTTCAGCGGATTTTCTCTTTACAGATTCCAAGAATATATCTTGAACTGAATATCCCAAGAATATATCTTGATCTGAAGAGGTGCGAGCACTTAAGGAGTCACGGGACGCCAAGATGGCCTTTGGAGTAATTCCTCGAATGGCAAAACCTGATAGAAAGAAGGTTGGAAGTTAGAACAACAAAAATACTTAAATAGATAAGGTAAAAGTAGAAATCCTTACCATGAGTTTTTACTTTCCAACCATAACGGTTGGAAAGAGTTTTCCATGATCTACCCTCCATTGGGGCAATCTTCAGTAACTTTTCTACCCAACCACGGAAGTTGGGCACAGATTCCACAACACCCATGGTTGCTAAAAAGAAAAAGAAGCAAGATTAAGAAAAATAAGCCTTGGGAATAAAAAGGCATGAGAAAAATTTAACACTTACGTGCAAAATCCACTTCTCAGGGAAGCGATATTCTTTTCACCCACTAAACCAACAGTGGGAGCAGCAACAAACTGGGCATACCAGCCACGGTCTTTATCATCCTCGGGACTCACTAAGACCCTCTTACTCCTGGCTGCTAAACCAAACACGCCGTTTCGGAAAAGCCTAGGGGAGTAAAGATGAATTAGATGGGGTAAAATGAATTCAACGTCTGCCATGTTAGCAAGGTGCCTCAAACATGCGACAGCTCTCCACACAATCGGACCAATTTGACCCAAACATACATCGAAAAAATGACAAAAATCTAGAATGACCGGGTCAATGGCCGGTTTAAACCCTAGAGTAAAGGGGTATGTGTAAACAAAGGAGAATCCTATTAAGTAAGATGTGATCCTTTGATTTGAGTTAGGTATGATAATTGGAAAATCGTCACTCCAATGACAGTCCTTACGAACTATGAGAGCTAAAACTTCTATGATTTGAGTAGGAAAGGGATCGGCATTATCTAAAGAAGCAACTTGAGTTTTGAGAGACTCTCTATCATGATGAAAGGAAATTTCAAAGGGGATTATTTCCTCAACCAAAGGCTCACAAAGTGGCTCAGAAGATTCTTTATTACGAGAAGAACTCCTCTGAGAATGTGAAACCCTAGTCCCAGAAGAGGGACCAGAGCTAGAAGAAGGAGTTGACGTACTACCACGAACAGATCCAAGGCTACGGAGTCTACCCCCTCTTTTGTGTCTAATCGGAGCATTGGGAAAGCTATCCAGAATGGGGGTTCTCTTAGGGTTAGGATTTGATGAAGCCATGGCAGAGAGGGCTGAAGTGGAGCAGAAAATAATAAGGAGATTTCGAAAGATTAGAGTGTTTAATACGCTTTATGTGAAACAAGACAAGAAGAGAAGTTATATTTATACTAATGGATAACTGGCAAAGAGAAAAAGTACGATGATGGGAGAACCATAATAATGATAACTGATACTTCGTGAAAAGTGAAGCCGAAAAGAAAGCCTAAAAAAGCGCTGCAAAATAGTACGACCAATAAGAGAATGACACGTGTCTAGTGCATTAAAAGGAAGTGACAATTGAAGCGTCAACTCTGTCAGAGCATTAATGGTGACAAAAATTCTCCTTTAATGAATTGCACTTCCCAAATATTCGAACTGATGAATAAATGGAAAGTGGGGGGACTATCTGTATTGGGAAAATTTGTATTCACATATACATGATGACGTGTCCTGACACGTGGAATGGATAATGAGTGATTTGCCACGGTTCAAGAGTTACAAACAGGTACGGGTAAAAAGAGGCACGAGACGAGAGATTCAGCGCCCCGTTCCTGTTTAAGTTTATTTACATACGAACAATGAGACGAATGAACCTGGTTAAAGAAAAAGATGCAAATGCGGCATTTAAATGGTATTAAATGCTGGGGCCGTTAAGGAATATATACATTCAATGTAATGATTATGTAACGTAGCATTTAATGTAATTAATTACTCATAATAGCCTCATTATGGCTTAGGCATAACGTGCATCTCCAAAGATTCCCAAAGGGACCTATAAAAGGAGAAATATGTATTCACTGGAAACACAAG
>NW_017675203.1:61254-61965 GCF_001879085.1 Nicotiana attenuata | reverse complement strand
ACAGGGAACAACCCGCCGCAAAGGAGATGTTTGTCGTCGATGAAGTAATTCCAATATCAACACTCTCATCGACAAAGGACTTAGGTTCGAAAGCGAAACAGGAAGCCAAATAGCAATCATCGATGCCAGCCTCGACCCAATCGTACACGCAAGGGATTGACGAAGACGATGACTATGGGGTTACTCGATTCTTTATCGCCCCCAATGATTCCGATGCTACCAAATCGACGGTCGGAGAGCTCGAGCAGGTCGTGCTGATCGAACATCTGCCCGATCGAAAGGTATACCTGGGCACGGGGTTAACTCCCGAGCTCAGAAAAAACTCGTTCAATTTCTTACAGCTAATACCAGGTTTGGGTTGATGGGGTAACAAGACTTGGTAGTTGCGGGCGTGGTGGAGTTTTCATCTATGATGAGGTGTCGTTGTCCTTATTGAATGTACTAAGTTCGCCGGTGTTATGATCTTCTACAACTCGCCATTGGAGCAGGATATTGCGGGACAGTATTGAAGAAGCAACGGTCAGAGATCGCGGGGTGCGGTGGTTCAGGATGGAATCGGTGTTCCTAGTGTTGATGGCTCGAGAAAGATGATCTTCGTAAAGGTTTAAAGTTAGTAGCGATTGGTGGGTTCAAGTGCTACGAAGATAGATTTTTTTTAGGCAACAATTGAGCAGCAAAGTATAAGGAGGACATGTGGGAAATGTCAGGCGG
>NW_017675203.1:31775-60715 GCF_001879085.1 Nicotiana attenuata | reverse complement strand
ACTATTTCTCTAAGTGGGTTGAAGCACAAGCCTACCAGAAGATCAAGGAGAAGGAACTCAACGACTTTATTTGGGACCACATCATATATCGATTTGGAATACCATCTGAAATTGCATGTGACAATGAAAAACAGTTTATCGGCAGCAAGGTGACCAAATTTCTCGAAGACCATAAGATCAAAAGGATCTTATCAACACCTTATTACCCTAGTGGGAATGGACAAGCTGAATCAACCAACAAAACCATAATCCAAAACCTCAAGAAAAGGTTGACCGACGCCAAGGGAAAATGGAGAGAGATCTTGCCCAAAGTTCTCTAGGCGTATTGCATAACTTTAAAACCTAGTATCGGGTCCACCCCTTTCTCATTGGTTTATGGCGCTGAAGCTTTAATATCGGTCGAAGTCGAGGAGCCGAGCATCAGATTTCGATATGCAACGAAGGAATCGAATGACGAGGCCATGAATACAAGCCTGGAGCTATTAGATGAACGACGTAAAGCTGCCTTTGTTCGATTGGCCGCCCAGAGGCAACAGATCAAAAGGTATTACAATCGAAGGGCCAACCTTTGATATTTTAATGTCGGGGACTTAGTGATGAGGAAGGTCACATTGAACACCCAAAATCCAAACGAAGGGAAATTGGGTTCGAACTGGGAAGGACTGTACCAGATTCTCGAGATCACTAGGAAATGGTCCTATAAGCTCGGAACGATGGACGGAGAAACAATTGGAACGTAACTCATCTTAAATGATATTACTGCTGAGTACGACCCCATTTAAATTCTTTCTATTTTTTGACTAACACTTGCAGGTTATCGACAAGGAGCAACACGAAGCCTTTAGGTCTGAAATCACGCGTTGCACTCTTTTTCCCTTGAATCGTTTTTGTCCCAATTGGGGTTTTCAGCAAGGTTTTTAACGAGGCAACAGTGGATCGTGCTAACATAAAAAATAAAGGCCAATCATGGATCGGTGCCAAAGATAGCACTAACAGTATCCGAGGTTCCTCTACAATCAACCTCAACTACTGGGGGGCATTGCCCTTGGATGTCAACTTGCTTGCGAGGAAATTACTTCATAATAGCGGGGTCTCGATAGGTGAGATTTGTTGTAAGGGAAAAAGGGTCAAATGAATCGTGCCCACATAAGTTGCTCGAGCCCTGGTATAAAACATGTACGCATGTGTAATTATTTTTCACAAGAATAAAGAGAAGTATTTTTCCTTGCGATTATCTCATTCCTTAGAAATTTTTTTCTACTTTACAGTTCTGTACTTTCGATCTATTATGGATACGAGCTCAAGGGTCGATTATAAGCAGAGATCGAATGATCACTCCCACACTCGGGGACTGCCATCCCAAATATAAACTCGAACAGATCAAACTATTGAGTGTCGGGAAATAAGACCTCTTAGGCAACCCCGATTTTAAAGTCCACGGCCAAAACCACTCGGGGACTGTTATCTTAGGCAATCCTGGATAACTCGGGAAAGCAAGCTCACTGGGCTATGCCCGAAATAAAAGGCTACGGCCAATTTAACATGGTTCGGAGACGTCCAAAATCCGTTACAAAAATAGGCCTTCGAAAAAGAAAAAATAAAATTCTTTCACTACCGGTTCTAAAGGCTACCCTCGGCAGAATCTCAAACTTAAGATATTTTCAGGAGAAAACTTTGGTAACATCGAACCCCGATAACGCCTTAACCCATAAAGGCAATAAAGTCAAGGTTTGTTCGAACCCTCGAACACAATCTTATTGCTTCATGCAAAGGCATTCTAACCTTTGTGAATACAAATAATAAAGCAAAGGGAAAATTTGAGAACGAAAGGGAAAGAAAAGCCTTATATTTATATACAATATTTTTGAACAAAGGCCAAATCGGCCTAATACAAAATCTACAACGGACGAAATGGACTCAAAAAGATGCAAAAAGAAAAACAAAAAACTCTAAAGGCCAAATCGGCCTAATACAAAATCTACAACGACCGAAATGGTCAAAAAGATGCAAAAGAAAAAAAAACCTAAAGGCCTAAGTGGCCTGGTCTTCATCAGAGGCAGCATCTCCATCCTCGATATCTTCCCCACCTTCAGACTCACTTAAACTATCCGAGTCTTCCTCGGGAAAGGCTAGATTTCGAGCCCTAGCTTCCTCTGCTTTGGCGTTCTTGAGTGCAGCCTGTATATCGAAGCCTTGAGCATGGACTTCCTCGAGGGCTTCCCTTCGAGCTTTCAACTTTACATGATCCACCATGCTTTTGGCCTGCGCCTGGATGGCCCCAACATCGACCTTATACTGGGTCGCAGTAGCATTGGCTTTAGTGTTGGCCGCGGCCACCTCAGATTTAGCCGCCTCGAGCTCATTAGCCAAGTTAGCTAACTGGGACTGAAGCTCCTCGATTTTCTTTGCTTGCACCGAGGTTCTCTCTCTTGCAACCTGGAGCTGCAACTCGGCCGACTCCAACTCTGCTTGGACGGCCTCCTTTTTCGAGGCTAAGATATCCATATTCTTCTTGAACTCTTCAGCCTCGGGCTCGAATTGCATCTATTTATCTGAAGATCCCCGATCTGTTCGAGCCTCTGCCGGACCTGCAGAATTGGACCGCTAGTCATTATCTCCAATTCTTCTTCACTATCGTGAAACACTCGGAATACCTATTCGGCCATCTCAGCATGCTCATCCCGGGTCGTCACTGAGAAGCTTATAAGTGTCACTTTTCTCAGTGAGGTCCCGACTCAGCCTCGCGCTCCTCCCGAATTCGAAGGAAAGCCTCGTGATGCAACACCGAAGCCTATAAGCAAGGAAGAAAATGTTAGAATCACCTACGACTCCAAGTTTAAAAGAGATAATGGAATGACCCTCGAAGTTACCCGATTCAGAGCAAGTTGGGCCTCGTTGAACAGGCAAGCGGCTCCCACCGCATTCATCACAGCTTGGTCTTCCTCGGTTGCTAAGCACTTAGATAGCTGGCAATCCCCACGGGGGGAGAGAATACCCAGGCATCCTCTGGTACGGAAAACATTATATTCCGCCTACGGTCGAGGTTAACACTTGGGGCCAGGAATCGATCCACCAATTTTGGGCTCGACAAAGACCCAGTAGCACCCGGGGATGATGTTTTCTTTGGAACCGATAAGTCACCAAGCTCGATGACATCTCCCAAAGCATCGAACTCAACCCCATCCAAGAAGCCATGGATATCGACCGTTCCCTTAGGACCCTCGCAAGGGCGACCTTTCAAAATATTAGCCTCATGGATCGTGGCGTCCAAAATCCGAGGGGACCCAGAAATATCGATCACACCAAGCTCGTCATTCGGAACATCTTCCACCACTCAAGAAGCCTCGCCCCCAGTCTCTCTCTCGACCATCTCAGCCTGGGACGGAGTGGCCTCAACTCTTTCTGGTTCGGGAACCACGGTCGAAGCTCCCTCGTTAACCTCCTCCCATACAGAGGGATTTTGTATCGAAGCACCATCATGTACACGGGCTACCGGATTTGATTCCTCTTTTTCTTCATTTTCGGACTCGTCCCTTAGCCGACAGATTGAGTCCAAAGATAGAGCAATAGTGCTCCCTTTGGGTTTACGGGCTTGCCTTTTCTTTGGGTTTTGCTTGTTCGAGTGCGGGGAACTCGGAGCCCATTTTGTCTTCTTCTCTTTGTCCCGCTTCGGAGTAGGTGGTTAGGAAAGGATTCCTTCTTCAGATGGGGGCCTCATTTCCACATCCTTACCAAGGCCTACAAAGGAAAAAAGACGAGTAAAGACGAGTAAGCTCGAGAAAGCGGCTCGAATGATAACCGTTCAATGAAAGAAGCTTACCATGATTGCGGGCCTCCCATAGACCCTTTGATAAGTTCATCCAAGCACGCTTGGAGTACGATCTCTGCGATACTAGGCTCTCGACCCATTGCTTGAGATCGGGGATTACCTCCAGCGCTTGGGCCACAGCTGCAACACCAAAATATATAGAGGAGGAAAGGAGAAAAGAAGTAAAAACAAAAAGGCAAAATACTACTCACGGTTCATGTTCCATTTCTCATGAAATGGCATGTCTTCAGCAGAGATTAGATCCGAAGTCCTTATTCAGACAAATCAGCCAATCCAACCTCGGTCGCGAGATTAGCCTATGCTAAAAAATGGTGCCTTAACGTCCCAGCGAACAAGCTTGATCAACCCTCCTCGATAGAGTCGGGGACTATAAAGGCGCATACGGGGATCGAGGGTGAAAGGACATCCCTCGATTTTGCTCACAAAGAATCGGAGAAGGATCCTATCCTCTAGAAAAAAGGATGGATCTGGCCGAGGGTCACGTCATACCTCTTGCAGAAAGCGACGATGATAGGATCTAAGGGACCCAACGTGAAAGGTTATGTGTAAACACTTAGGAAACCATCCACATGGGTAGTGATCGACTCCTAAGGCGAAGGTGCCACAACATGTTTATCAACCCAGTGGCACTCCTCTTTAACTTTGTCAAGGAGATCATCGGTTATATATCGTGCATATGTACCTCGAAATCGGTTCGCATCAACCAGGTACTGAGGAGGTTTTTTCAATCCTAAAATTGGCGACAGTAGGGCAACCACCCAGAACGAAATCCTCAAGGGGAGGTTCCGTCGCAGCTCTGTCGTCGGCGGGCCGTGAAGAAGAGGCGGTCTCTTTTTGCGGTACGATTGTAGAAGTTTTTGCCATTGTAAAGTAGAAGAGAAGGGAATTAGGATGATATGAGATTTGCTTAAGATTCAAGAGATATGGGAGCAAGAGTTACAAAGCAAAGAGATTTCAGAAGAGAAGCAACAATGAGAAGAAATTCTGAGCGTAAAGTTTAAGTGGAAGAAGGTGGCGGTTCAGATCCGATGGTGGCCGACCAGCAACTGACAAGAATTTAATGCCTCGATAATCGAACCGACGGGACGTTTTAGTACCCACTTGTCCCTGACGTCATAATCGAGCTCGTCGCTTATGTCATGGTGTATCGAGACGGGATTGGAAAAATTCATATCATTTCTCGTCACTTTCTCTCCAAAAAACGAGGGGACTATCTGTATACGGTCAAATTCGGGCTTGCCCTTTTAATATGACTGATCGATACTGGAACGCGATAAGCCAAAGTTCAGCTTCGTATTATATCGAACCATGATGTAGAGTTAGGTTGCCGAGATCGTGGCCCTGAGACCGATTAAGATCTAGATCGACCAAGATCGAGACCGAACAAGATAGAGATCGAGTGAAGCTTACCGAGTCGAATAACGGAAAGACAAAATATCCGCAATCGGGCGAGGATCACGTCGCGAATCTTGGCACGTATCAAGAAGGGGTTAATTAACCAATCATGGGATTTCTTACGTTATATAGAATTGTACTTAGAGTAGGACTACCCTACTATATAAAGGGGAATATGATCATTTGTGAACACATCATATTCATGCAATACAAAGCAATATACTGTCATTCTCTAGTTATCATTGTCTTGTTATTCTGTTTTTAAGCTAGTTGATACATATTTGGTTCAAGAGTGACCGATTCGAGGGCCAAGGCTGTTCAATTTTGCATTTATTCTTTAATTGTTTATTTCAATACTAATTTATTCTTCTCAATTTGTACTAAGTTATACCACGTGTCCTTAAAATCGTGTATAAATTCGATTGTTATCCGATTTTCGGGTAAATAAAGCAAAGCTTAATAGCCAGGTAGAGTTGCTAAGTGGCTTTATTATAGGTGAAAGGGTGTTTCGAATTGTAATAATAAAATGTCTACTAATCACGTCTTACAACTGACTGGCTAATTAAAACTAAACTAACTGCAAGTTTTTCTTTTGGGTGAAACTAATTGAAAGTTGCTACTACAGCTGTGCATGTCTGGAAATGCAATAATATTCGTGCTTTCTAAATTAAGTATCGGTCTTCTTTAATGCATTGTATTCTTCGAGTGAAATAAGCAATTAGAATAATTCAACTGGCAATACACAACCATATATGTGGCCCTATTAAACAATGTGAAAGTACAGATCTAGAGTTTGCGCACTGCTCTCCAAAAACCTCTGAAGCTCTATTTTCCTCGTATTTTGTCCCTTTCCCCCTTTAGTATTTGCCTTTTCTTTCGTCATACTAATTGTAAATTCATTTTTGGAAAGTGTTTCCTTTATAAACAGTCTGTTTTTTTCTGTGACAAAAATGTGGTTTCATTTATGGAGAGTCTTTCCGTTATAAACAGTAAGATTTCACTGACAAGATTAGTGTTAAACGCGAAACAGTTTTCCTACTAAGGTAATTTACAAGTAATATTACTATTACAACTTTTCGAAATATAACNAGTTTAAAATAAAAGACCTAAATTGACTCTAAAATTATACTAATTAATTTCCAAAATTAACCAATTCCTAATTTTAAAAAGAAAACTTAAGGAAAAATTAAAAAATTAAAAGTAAAATGATGCAAAAGGACTATTTTGTTATTTTCTCTTATTTTTTGTAATGTTAATTAACTAATAAAATGTTAAAATGAGGTTCTAAATGCAAGTGTGCTATTTTGTATTTTTTATGTTTATGACTTATACCAATTAATAATGCACACAAAAATGCAATCAAACACCAAATTAATATCCTAAAATTCAAATAATGAAAGAAAAATCCTAATTTTAAGAATTCTATAGGAATATTTGAGCGAGGCAAAAATCACGTGCTCACATCAGTAACCCGATTCTTCTAATTTCTAGCTTTGACTAAAAATCTATTTTTTGGTTAAACAGTTTGCACTATCATTTTCTTTCTGGTTTTTTCTAAAATAGATCGCCTTATAGAATTAAAGAGCGATAAAGGATGATGAAATATCCAAAACAAGAGATACATAAACCTAAAATTCTTCTGACTAAAATATGTTGACAGAATACATTGGATGCCCATTAAACTTGTCCTCACTTTCCACTATGATATTATCTTGAGTCTGTTCCATTTGAACCCTATAACAAGGTTATTGCTGTGTCACTTAGACACAGAAAACACACGGGCCACCTTGTTTGGGAATCACAGATGTTGAGCGCGTGAGCATTATAAAAAAACTGACATGGACTATTCCAACAGTAATAAACCAAACGCCACGTTATTTTCCTTATTTTAACCCCTTTCTCCATTGTTCTCTTCTCCCAAGCCATGATTTTTCACCATTTCAACTGAGATAAATTCTTCATCAAGTAGTGAATCGGAGCTTTTTTTTTCTCAATTTGAAAGAATTTCATCCTCCTTAGTCGAATTTTTGACATAATCTTTCCTGCTAGCTTCTCTTAATTTATGTTCGAATAAGAAAGAATTACAAGAAAATACACATGACTTCACACTATAATAAAAAATGACCCATATTTTTAAGTTTTACGCGACCTAGCCCATATTGTACATATTTTGAAAGCACTAGCAAATTCAAAATTTGCGTTCTTACAATCATTGCTTCTAAAAGCTATGGAGTTAAATCTGTGTTCTCACAACTATTGCTTTCACTCTCTCTTCTTGTCACATCTTCTACATATGCTTCAAGGGGCCGTGTATTTTCTGCTTCTCCTCTTGTATCACCTGCTCGCAATGTAATAAGAAAATTGAAGAGTAGAAGTCCACCATTGAAGACCATTCAAAGCTTTGCTTTCGAAAATGGATTTTTTTTAATTTGTTAGTTGTTTGGATTGGGTGTTGTTCCAATTGATTGAAAATATCAAAAGGAGTTCAAAATTTAAATTTGAAGTGATTTGGAGTAGATTTGAGCAAGATTTGAGTTAAATTGCAGAAAAGACGCAAGGAAGAAAACGAAGTCAGTTTTTTGTATAATTATGTATAATTTTGTATAATAGTGTATATGAGTGTAGAACACACCTTATACACTTTTATACACCTTTATACAAGCGTCTGTAGACGAACTTCTTCCACGATTTTCAGTTGCAATTCTTGTTCAAAACCAGTCCAAATCTCCATTAAATGACTTCAAACTATATATACAACCTCCTTATACTATTTTTAACAAGTCTAAATAACATCCACTCCAAATTTCTCACAAAATCAAATTCAAAATTTAAGCCCACATATTTAAGCTTGTTAAAAATCTAATTTTCACCACTCAAATAAATTTGGTTTGTTGAACAAATATTTGAGTTATAGTTACTGATGCAAAAAATAATTTAAAAGCTTGAGGAATCTTTTTTAAAAATTAAATAGTAATTTTGAGAATCTATTGGAGTTGGATGTTGAATCTTAGCCTACTATTTTCTAGTTGGTTGTAAATTAAAATATGAGCTATAAAATTGAAAAGTAGGGAGCCCAGTTGTTTTAATGTGAAATTTTCCCTTCGAATAATGTCCCAAAACCCCGAAAGGGTTGACTGTTGTCGATGTGGTCGTCCGTGTGAACTGAAAATTTCATGGAGTGTTGCTAACCCAGGAAGAAAGTACTTTGTATGCAAAATTGGCAAAGTAAGTGTATTCTCCCAAAAATTCTTTTATACGATTTTATTTGCCGATTTATATTCGTTTATATTTTTTATTTTTTGAAAGACAATGGTGGATGTAAATATTTTAGATGGTTTGAGGACGAGTTTCTTGAGCAAGCGAAAAGAGTTATATGGGGCTTGTTGAAGATAGTGAAGGCCTTTGATCAAGAAAGAGATCGAGCAAAAAAATGGAGGAACATAGTAGTATTTGTTGTTCTACTAGTGGCCTTAATCATTTGGCTTTGTTGTGGTTCTTGCTCTTGTAGATGAGAATTGTTCTGTTTGGCTTTGGTCTATTATGAATTTCTGGAAAAATCGTTTGTAATTTAGGCTATTTAATGTAGTTAGTGTCTAGTGTTGGGATCCTATTTTGTGTAATTTATGGGACTGGTGCTCTTGTTTTGTTTATTGCTGATGTACGTGGGATGGTTAGGATCATATTTTCGTGTAATTGATACTGCCTCATTAATGCAATATATCTTTATTTTTGTTAAAAAAAATTGTAATTCTTTAGTGTCTACTGTTGCTTTACTCGTATCAGCTGTTTTTGTTCAGTTGTTTCTGTTAAACAATGTATCAGTTATTTTTTTTCCTTCAAAAATAGTGCATATCAAAGCTAGTTCATTGCAAATGCCTTATGAATGGATTGGAACTTAGTTCATACCAAATGATGAAAAGAAGTACAGCAAATTACATTGAATCAAAAGTAAGTTTAGACACAAAGAAGTGCTGCATATTACATAATCCAGTTCCAAAAGATAAAATCAAGTGCAACAAACTACATTCAACACAAAAACCAAGTTTTAACAATAATAAGTGCTACATATTACATAATATTGACTGGTCACTAATTTTTTTGACTAGTTTATCCATAATCACTTGAGTTGAAGACTGAGCTGGTGCTTGTGGTCTAACTTTGTTTCTTCTACTTGCACTCATCTGCTGCAGTTGTGAAGTAGTAACCATCTAAGTCCTCGAAGCCTAATTCCATCATCCAGATTCACATCACTGGTGCTTCTTACTCTAGTCCCATGTTTGACGACCCTCCAGGTGCACTTTTAAATGGATACATACATACGGTTAATTTTAGCTTAAATGATTAATATAAAGTTAGATAAAAACATATCATACCCTTGATGTACATGTTTTTTTGTTGTGGCTTACTTGATGACATTGTGAACATGTCATCTTGAATCCTTTTTTGGATAGCTTGTCCCATTTCTTTTTAGGTTCATTCTTGTCCTTCCTTTTATTTTTTTTGGGGTCCGCCTGGTATTGGCTTCGGGGCTGGTGGTTCAATGGTAGAATTATTACTCTCAGGCCACATCTTCAAGTTAGGAATTTGTTGAATGAAGTGTTCATAAGCCTTCAGAAATATTCCCTTTCTGTACCACTGCTACACATATTGATCTGGATCATCTTGTAGGTAATAGTATGCACACACATCATGTTCACATGGGATGCCTCTCAACCTCCAAAGACTACATCTACAAGTCTTCATCCTAGTGTCAACTATAAATCTCAAATCTCCTTTTTTTGATTTCAAACCCATCCTGCCCATTCCATATAACTTGGCACTGTCTAGCCAGATCCTTGTTTTCTTCTAATGTTAGCCTGGCCATAGGTGATATATCTGAAATCCATGGTTCAGCAATTTTTATCATATCAACCTGTCTAGACATGATCTTATGCCTAATTTCCTCTAATATGGTAACAATACTTTTGTACCTAGCAGCCAATATCCATGAGTTAAAAGTCTCACACATGTTATTATCTAATATCACTCCTTTAATGTTCTTGGAAGAATGCTCTGCACCATGACTCTCTTGGGTATTTCATCATGTCTTCACATATAGTTGAGCCAAGTTTCCTCTTGTTTTCAACTTCGTTGTTGTACTTAAATAGATAGCTGGCCTTTGCAACCGTCCAAAATTATTTCTCCTTTCTTCTCCCTTTCATTTCTTAGACCAGTTAGACCATATATGCCTCGCACACATTCTTTGTTCTGCCATAGGTAAAAAATACTTATGACATCAAAAGCCCCTACAAAGCATTATGTGCAACATTACGAATTAAACTAGAAGATAGAATACCAACAACTAACAAACAGAAATAATTGTTTACCTTTTGCATATCTGACATTACTGTTAAGCCATGCCCTTCACCTAGTAGCAAATATTATATCAAGTGACTGAGGAACCAACTCCATGAATATTTTATTTCATGGTGTACAACAGCCCAAGCAATAGAAAATATCTATTGGTTTCCATTTCTTCTCACAGCCACCAGTAATTCACCCTTGCAGCTTCCCTTTAGGTAACAACCATCTAAACCAATAATGTTCCTACATCTTTCTAACCAACCTTTCTTGAGTGCATCAAAATAGACATAGAAGTACTGAAATAGGTTCTTACCTGACTTAGATCCTCTGTCAATTTTTACAAAACAGGAGCTGCCAGGATTGGTTTCCCGTAAACTTTCTGAGAACAATCTGTTTGGCTCTATAAGCTACTAATCTTCCAACATATAATCCCAACCTCTCTCTAACTAGTTCTTGAATTTTCCAGATTCTCATATAAGGAGCATTAGTAAGTTCTTTCTTGAATTTGTTGGCAATGTATTTTGAATTACAGATCTTGTTGGTGTTCACTAGTTGACACTTATGAACAGGATGGTACTTTTTGATCATAAAGTCACTAGAATCTCTATCAACTGAAGATACAACTCCCATTTGCATTTTTTTGATTTACACTTCACCCTTACCCTACCCTTCTCATTTGGTTTAAGCTTCAGTTGAACTTTATACTCTATTGCATAATCAGCCATTGCCTTCGTAAATTCTCCAACATTCTAAAATGTCGTGTCAAACTGAAAAATTGCCACTTCATAGATGTGTCATATCTAACATTTGTGCTCTTCCTTCTACTTGGAAGGTCAACACCAGGCTCAAAATCCACCTCTACCTCTTCATCAGTATCATCACTGCCAGCATCAGAGCTGTCAATGAACTTCTCATCACCTCCTAATCTGCCAACATATTTCCTTTTTTGTTTAAATCCTATATCTTCAAAACCTCTATCAATTCCAGCTTCTCATACAGGCACACTAGCAGTTTCAGGCTATTTCTTGCTTCTGATAGCATTCTTTTTAGTTCTCCTCTCATTTCTGATGGTACTAGCCTCTTCATCAACTTCACTATCATCCTCATCAGGAGCTTCATCAAGATCTGACTCACTACTAGCTATCTCTGAAGCGACCTCTTCCTCACCAGCCCCTTCTCCACTAGTCACATTCTCTACACTAGCAATTTTCGCTTCTACATTACCAGAAGAATCTTCCCCACCACCAACAGCCCCTTCCTCATCAATACCAGTCTCAAACTCTTCAAGTAGAGGCTCTTCAACAGGTTGTGGTCCATTTATACTGTTTAGACCATCTTCTAGTGTTGCCCTAGATGGATTATTTATTGTGTTGTTACTTTCTTTAACAATCTCTGGACCACATAAATATCCAATTAGGGCCACACTATCAGGAATTATCTCAACAGCATGTGAAATGTACATGTCTAATATACCCTCCTTACAGTAACAAGCAATATTATATAGTTGTTCATCATTTTTCACCAAGACAAATTCTTTGGTATTAGGGTTAAAGACATAAAAACCCCAACAGTTGCATAACCCAACCCCTTTTGTAATATTGAAGTTCAACCAAGGAGAAATGGTCTTTGTTAATAGAAAACTGATTTATCTCTATATTATTGACATATTTGGCACCTGGAGATTCGGTAAATGTTCCACCATGGTGAAAGCAGACAAGAATGTATTGGTCCACTGACATGATTTTAACCTAAAGTGAACAAAAAAAAGTAACATGTGAGCACAATCATCAAGATTTGAAGAAAAGAAATAAAAAACCTATTTTTATATCTACAATTTCCAAAACGCCATTACTAACACAAAAACCCTAATAAATAACTAAAATCTCAGTAAAAGAGTAACTCGAGACATACCAGTAAAAGATTAACTCGAGACAACACTCTTGCTGAAGGCCACCCTAAATAATCGACTTCACAACTTCTTCAGATAAAAAGATGTAGATATAAACGAAGACGGGAATGAAATTTGGACGAATTTCAGGCTGTTAGCTTCAATCTTTTATTAGAAGTAGCAGATGATTCCAAAATCTCTCTAATGGAGCAGTCGATTTGGAAGGGGGAAGAGGATAGACGGAGAAGGGAGTGAGGTTAGGGTTTTTTACAAAGGGGTTGTAAAGATTAAAAATAATTATATGGGGTGGGTTGTACACATGGATCTTACGCGGACAATAATTCCACATGGACTAAACTTATTCGTCAGCTATTACATGTTACCAGTGCTTATATGCACGCGCTTGATTATAAAAGCCCGTGTGTTTTTTGTGTCTAAGTGACACAGTAATAACCTTGTTATAGGGTTCAAATGGAACAGACTCAAGATTAAGTGTTATTGTGAAAAAGGAGGACAAGTTTAAGGGGTTGGCGATGTATTCTGCCAAATATGTTACTCCCTCTGTTCCAGTTTATGTGAACCTATTTTCTTTTTGGTCTGTTCCAAAAAGAATGACCCCTTTCTAAATTTGAAAATAATTTGGCTTAAACTTTCAATTCTACCCTTAAGGAGAAGCTTTTATAACCACACAAATACTCTAGACCTATTTTTGACTTGTTTAGGACTACAAATTTTAAAATTCTTCATTTTTTCTTAAACACCGTGCACAGTCAAACAGGTTCACATAAATTGAAACAGAGGGAGAATACCTTTTATCCAAAAGTAGTATCAGCTCAAATCAATTGCTTTTTACCTTGAATATATATTGTTTGGAGAATTAGTTTTATTGTTATGTCAAAACTTTATCAATAGTCTCTTATATGATTTTCTTTTATATTAAAACGTTTTCTTGTATCATTTTTTTCGGGGAAATTTTTCTTGCATCTCAAACTGAAGACTTATTTTTCCTAAGGAATATTTGTATGAAGCCCATTTTTTACTATAGTTATGTTCATCCAAGATCGAGACCGAACAAGATAAAGATCGAGGGAAGCTTACCATTCGAATAACCGAAAGACAAAATATCTGCAATCGGGCGTGGATCACGACGCAAATCCCGGCACGTATCAAGAAGGGGCTGATTAATTAGCCAATCATGAGAATTCTTACCTCATATAGAGTTGTACTTAGAATAGGACTCCCCTACTATATAAAGGGGAGTCCGATCATTTGTAAACACATCACTTTCACGCAATACAAAGCAATATACTGTCATTCTCTAGTTATCATTGTCTTGTTATTCTGTTTTTAAGCCAGTTGATACATATTTGGTTCAAGGGTGACCGAACTCGAATGCCAGAGATTTTCAATTTTTGTGGTTTGCATTTATTCTTTAATTGTCTATTTCAATACTAATTTATTCTTTTCAATTTGTACCAAGTTATATCCGTGTCCTTAAAACCGCGTATAAATTCAATTGTTATCCGATTTTAGGATAAACAGTTTGGCGCGCACCGTGGGGCTAAGGATAATAGTGGTTACCTGGTACAAACTTTCGTAACACATACTTTTTTACACTTGTTCTTTGAAGTATCTTTGATTACAGAATTAAAAAATGTCAAACTCTCAGTTAGCACCTCAACACATTGACAATGATCACGGCCACCATGACGAAAATGACAACATTGCACCAGGAAACATTGTACCCCCTATTGGCCTCGATGGAATTCCGGCTGTAGATCCAATCGATGTCAGTTCGCATGTATCCATCAATGGAAATTTGGTCGCCGATCCCGAAAGCAGCATCCGTGGGGATGCCCGATCAGCTACTCAGAGCGCACGTGGCGGTGAAAATGGCGGGATCAGCCTGCGGGTAATCTTCGAAATGTTGCACGCTCAACAAAAAGCAATAGTCCAGCTCCAAAACCAGAACCACACACCGAGTGGGGTCGAACTCGAGCCATCCTAGGAAATCGTGCACAGGGTCGAATAGGTTTCGAGGAAATCAAACGAAAAGGAATCAGAGGCCGATCCTACTATCATAAAGATGCTCGAAGAACTGAGAAAGCGAATCGAGACAGGGGAAAAGAAGATCGAGGAAAACGACAAGAAGGTGAAAACCTATAACTCCAGGGTCGACCAAATCCCGGGGGTACCACCGATATTGAAAGGATTAGATTACAAAAGGTTCGTACAAAAACCTTTCCCCCCGAGTGAAGCTCCGAAGACAATCCCCAAGAAGTTCCGTATGTGCGAGATTCCTAAGTATAATGAGACGAATGATCCAAACGAACACGTCACCTCCTATACGTGTGCTATCAAAGGAAATGACTTGGAAGATGACGATATCGAATCCGTCTTGCTGAAGAAAATCGGGGAGACTCTACCGAAGGGTACTATGATATCATAATTTACCTCCTAATTCTATTGACTCATTTGTTATGCTTGCAGATTCTTTTGTAAAGGCACACATCGAGGCCATTAAGGTCGCAACCAGGAAGTCGGACCTTTTCAAGGCAAGGCAGAAGGACAACGAGATGCTCAGAGAATTCGTGTCTCGATTCCAAATGAAACGGATGGACTTGCCATCGGTCACTGACGATTGGGATGTTCAATCTTTCACTCAAGGTCTCAACGTTCGAAGTTCAATGGCTTCACAACAGTTGAAGCAGAATTTGATCGAATACCCAACTGTCACTTGGGCTGATGTGCACAATGGGTATAAGTCGAAGATCGGGGTCAAGGATGAACAACTGGGTCTCCTTCGGGGCCTGTTTATCCTATCAGACCCGTCGATAGAATCAAGAGGGATACAGACCGAGAACCAAGGTCGAACAGAGATCGATATCAGCCTTATAATGGAGACCGTAGAGGCAGTGGATCTGGGCAAAATTCTGCACGAAATGAAAGGAGAAATGATCGAGGTCAAAGTTCACGGGGACTCATGAGTAAAAACGGCTTCGATAGATCTATCGCTCCCAAAGAAGCACCACGATTGTCAGAGTACAACTTTAATGTAGACGCAACTGCCATCATATTGGCCATTGGACGCATCAAAGATACCAATTGGCCTTGACCTCTGCAAACTGATCCGGCACAAAGGGATCCCAACCAAATATGCAAATATCATGGCACACATGGTCACAGGACAGAGGATTGTCGACAATTGAGGGAGGAAGTAGCTCGTTTATTCAGTGACGGTCATCTTCGAGAATTTCTGAGTGACCGAGCTAAGAATCACTTAGAAACAGTGATTCCAACAAACAAAACGGACAAGACGAACCCCATCACGTCATACATATAATCGTCGGAGGGGTCGATGTTCCTCAAGGTCCGATGATGAAATGCACCAAAAGTGTCAATCATATGAGAAAAACGAACTCGGGATTACTTACCAGAAGGGACTCTATCTTTCAACAACGAGGACGCAGAAGGAATAATGCAACCTCATAATGATGCACTAGTAATCTCTGTACTTATGAATAAAACTAGATTTAAATGTGTGCTAATTGATCCAGGTAGCTCGGCTAACATCATTTTGTCGAGGGTCGTAGAACAATTCGGCCTGCAAGATCAAATCGTACATGTAGCCCGAGTGCTGAATGGATTCAACATGGCTTGGGAAACTACTAAGGGAGAGATAACATTGCCGGTAAATGTTGTCGGTACCACCTAGGAAACCAAGTTCTATGTAATCGAGGGGGACATGAGATACAACGCCCTGTTTGGGAGACCATGGATCCACAACATGAGGGTTGTACCTTCGACCCTTCACCAAGTTTTATTAAAATTCCCAACACCATAGGGGATAAAGACGGTTGACGGGGAGCAACTTGCCGTGAAGGAGATGTTTGCCATCGATGAAGTAATTACGATATCAACACTCTCATCGGCAAAGGACTCAGGTTCGAAAGCGAAACAGGAAGCCAAAAGGCAAACATCGATGCCAGCTTCGACCCAATCAGACAAGCAAGGGATTGACGAAGATGATGACTTCGGGGTCCCTCGTTCTTTTATATTGATGATATGCTAGGAAAAACCATGGAAGTTTATATTGATGATATGCTAGTTAAGTCCCTGCAAGCAGGGGACCATTTAAAGCATTTGCAGGAAACCTTCAGTATATTGAAGAAGTACAACATGAAGCTGAATCCAGAAAAATGTGCATTCAGGGTCGGGTCTGGTAAATTTCTCAGATTCGTGGTATCCAATTGAGAGATCAAGATCAACCTCGATAAGATCAAAGCTATCGAGGATATCATGGTAGTGGATAATGTGAAGGCTGTACAAAGGCTAAACGGGCGCATTGAAGCCCTGGGGTGATTCATCTCGAGGTCGTCCGGTAAAAGTCATCGATTTTTCTCACTGCTAAAAAAGAAGAACAACTTCACATGGACCCCAGAATGTCAACGAGCTTTAGAGGAACTTAAGCGATACTTGTCGAGCCTGTCATTGCTTCACACGCCAAGGGAGGAAGAATGACTGTACTTGTACCTAGCGGTATCGGAAATAGCGGTAAGTGGAGTCCTAGTCCGAGAAGAACAGGGTACGCAATTTCCAATTTATTTGTTAGTAGGACCTTAGGTGAGGCCGAAACTAGATACCCTCACCTAGAAAAATTTACACTCGCCTTGCTTAGTGACTCTAGGAAATAGAAATTGTATTTTTCAGTGCCATCCTATATGTGTTATGACAACCTACCCTTTACAAAATATAATGCATAAACCCGAACTCTCGGGATGGTTGGCCAAATGGGCCGTAGGAATTAGCGGGTACGATATCTAATATCAACCTCGAACAGCCATCAAATCTCAAATTTTGGAAGATTTCGTGGCTGACTTTACACCGGCCCTAATAACCGAAGTCGAAAGAGAGTTGTTGATAAACTCGGGAACATTTTCGGGAATCTGGACCCTCTTTACGGACAGTGCCTCGAATGTAAAAGGGCCCGGACTTGGCATCGTACTGAAGCCACCCACCGGCAATATAGTTAGACAATCTATTAGAACTGTAATATTGACTAACAACGAGGCCGAATATGAGGCCATGATTGCAGGACTCGAACTGGCCAAAGGCTTGGGGGCGGAGGTGATCGAAGCTAAGTCTGACTCCCTCCTTATAGTGAACCAAGTTAATAGAACGTTCGAAGTAAGAGATGAGCGAATGCAAAGATACCTAGACAAGCTACAGGTAACATTACATCGGTTCAAAGGGTGGACTTTGCAGCACATGCCTGGAGATCAAAACAGTGAGGCTGAAGCCCTCGCGAACTTGGGATCATCGGTCGAGTACGACGAGCTCAACTCGGGGGCAGTCATACAGCTTATGAGGTCGATAGTAGAAGAAGGTCATGCTTAAATAAACTCCACAAGCTTGACTTGGGATTGGAGAAACAAATACATAGAGTATTTGAAGATCGAAAAACTTCCTTCAGATCCAAAGGAATCGAGGACCATGCACACAAAGGCAGCCCGATTTAGCTTGTCCGAAGATGGAACCTTGCTCAAGAGAACGTTTGATAGTCCGCTAGCAATATGTCTGGGACCGGGGAGATACCGAGTACGTTTTGAGGGAAGTCCATGAAGGCATATACGGGAACAACTCGGGCGCCGAATTATTGGTTCGAAAGGTAATCAGAGCCGGCTATTACTGGGTCGATATGGAAAAAGATGTGAAGGAGTTTGTGCAAAAATGTGATAAATGTCAAAGACATGCTCCGATGATTCATCAACCCGGGGAGCTGCTGCACTTGGTTGTATCGCCGTGGCTATTCATGAAGTGGGGGATGGACATTGTCGGCCCTCTTCCATCGGCACCAGGTAAGGCTGAATTTGTTTTATTTATGACTGACTATTTCTCTAAGTGGGTTGAAGCACAAGCCTACCAGAAGATCAAGGAGAAGGAACTCAACGACTTTATTTGGGACCACATCATATATCGATTTGGAATACCATCTGAAATTGCATGTGACAATGAAAAACAGTTTATCGGCAGCAAGGTGACCAAATTTCTCGAAGACCATAAGATCAAAAGGATCTTATCAACACCTTATTACCCTAGTGGGAATGGACAAGCTGAATCAACCAACAAAACCATAATCCAAAACCTCAAGAAAAGGTTGACCGATGCCACGGGAAAATGGAGAGAGATCTTGCCCAAAGTTCTCTAGGCGTATTGCACAACTTTAGAACCTAGTATCAGGTCCACCCCTTTCTCATTGGTTTATGGCACTGAAGCTTTAATATCGGTCGAAGTCGAGGAGCCGAGCATCAGATTTCGATATGCAACGAAGGAATCGAATGACGAGGCCATGAATACAAGCCTGGAGCTATTAGATGAACGGCATAAAGCTGCCTTTGTTCGATTGGCCGCCCAGAGGCAACAGAAAGGTATTACAATCGAAGGACAACCTTTGATATTTTAATGTCGGGGACTTAGTGCTGAGGAAGGTCACATTGAACACCCAAAATCCAAACGAAGAGAAATTGGGTCCGAACTGGGAAGGACTGTACCAGATTCTCGAGATCACTAGGAAATGGTCTTATAAGCTCGGAACGATGGACGGAGAACAACTACCGAACAATTGGAACGTAACTCATCTTAAATGATATTACTGCTGAGTACGACCCCATTTAAATTCTTTCTATTTTTTGACTAACACTTGCAGGTTATCGACAAGGAGCAACACGAAGCCTTTAGGTCTAAAATCACGCGTTGCACTCTTTTTCCCTTGAATCGTTTTTGTCCCAATTGGGGTTTTCAGCAAGGTTTTTAACGAGGCAACAGTGGATTGTGCTAACTTAGAAAAAAAGGCCAATCATGGATCGGTGTCAAAGATAGCACTAACAGTATCCGAGGTTCCTCTACAATCAACCTCGAATACTGGGGGGCATTGCCCTTGGATGTCGACTTGCTTGCGAGGAAATTACTTCATAATAGCGGGGTCTCGATAGGTGAGATTTGTTGTAAGGGAAAAACGGTCAAATGAATCGTGCCCACATAAGTTGCTCGAGCCCTGGTACAAAACATGTACGCATGTGTAATTATTTTTCACAAGAATAAAGAGAAGTATTTTTCCTTGCGATTATCTCATTCCTTAGAAATTTTTTTCTACTTTACAGTTCTGTACTTTCGATCTATTATGGATACGAGCTCAAGGGTCGATTATAAGCAGAGATCGAATGATCACTCCCACACTCGGGGACTGCCATCCCAAATATAAACTCGAACAGATCAAACTATTGAGTGTCGGGAAATAAGACCTCTTAGGCAACCCCGATTTTAAAGTCCACGGCCAAAACCACTCGGGGACTGTTATCTTAGGCAATCCTGGATAACTCGGGAAAGCAAGCTCACTGGGCTATGCCCGAAATAAAAGGCTACGGCCAATTTAACATGGTTCGGAGACGTCCAAAATCCGTTACAAAAATAGGCCTTCGAAAAAGAAAAAATAAAATTCTTTCACTACCGGTTCTAAAGGCTACCCTCGGCAGAATCTCAAACTTAAGATATTTTCAGGAGAAAACTTTGGTAACATCGAACCCCGATAACGCCTTAACCCATAAAGGCAATAAAGTCAAGGTTTGTTCGAACCCTCGAACATAATCTTATTGCTTCATGCAAAGGCATTCTAACCTTTGTGAATACAAATAATAAAGCAAAGGGAAAATTTGAGAACGAAAGGGAAAGAAAAGCCTTATATTTATATACAATATTTTTGAACAAAGGCCAAATCGGCCTAATACAAAATCTACAATGGCCGAAATGGACTCAAAAAGATGCAAAAAGAAAAACAAAAAACTCTAAAGGCCAAATCGGCCTAATACAAAATCTACAACGACCGAAATGGTCAAAAAGATGCAAAAGAAAAAAAAACCTAAAGGCCTAAGTGGCCTGGTCTTCATCAGAGGCAGCATCTCCATCCTCGGTATCTTCCCCACCTTCAGACTCACTTAAACTATCCGAGTCTTCCTCGGGAAAGGCTAGATTTCGAGCCCTAGCTTCCTCTGCTTTGGCGTTCTTGAGTGCAGCCTGTATATCGAAGCCTTGAGCATGGACTTCCTCGAGGGCTTCCCTTTGAGCTTTCAACTTTACATGATCCACCATGCTTTTGGCCTGCGCCTGGATGGCCCCAACATCAACCTTATACTGGGTCGCAGTAGCATTGGCTTTAGTGTTGGCCGCGGCCACCTCAGATTTAGCCGCCTCGAGCTCATTAGCCAAGTTAGCTAACTGGGACTGAAGCTCCTCGATTTTCTTTTCTTGCACCGAGGTTCTCTCTCTTGCAACCTGGAGCTGGGACTCGGCCGACTCCAACTCTGCTTGGACGGCCTCCTTTTTCGAGGCTAAGATATCCATATTCTTCTTGAACTCTTCAGCCTCGGGCTCGAATTGCATCTATTTATCTGAAGATCCCCGATCTGTTCGAGCCTCTGCCGGACCTGCAGAATTGGATCGTTAGTCATTATCTCCAATTCTTCTTCATTATCGTGAAACACTCAGAATACCTGTTCGGCCATCTCAGCATGCTCATCCCGGGTCGTCACTGAGAAGCTTATAAGTGTCACTTTTCTCAGTGAGGTCCCGACTCAGCCTCGCGCTCCTCCCGAATTCGAAGGAAAGCCTCGTGATGAAACACCGAATCCTATAAGCGAGGAAGAAAATGTTAGAATCACCTACGACTCCAAGTTTAAAAGAGATAATGGAATGACCCTCGAAGTTACCCGATTCAGAGCAAGTTGGGCCTCGTTGAACAGGCAAGCGGCTCCCACCGCATTCATCACAGCTTGGTCTTCCTCGGTCACTAAGCACTTAGATAGCTGGCAATCCCCACGGGGGGGAGAATACCCGGGCATCCTCTGGTACGGAAAACACTATATTTCGCCTACGGTCGAGGTTAACACTTGGGGCCAGGAATCGATCCACCAATTTTGGGCTCGACAAAGACCCAGTAGCACCCGGGGACGATGTTTTCTTTGGAATCGATAAGTCACCAAGCTCGATGACATCTCCCAAAGCATCAAACTCAACCCCATCCAAGAAGCCATGGATATCGACCGTTCCCTTAGGACCCTCGCAAGGGCGACCTTATAAAATATTAGCCTCATGGATCGTGGCGTCCAAAATCCGAGGGGACCCAGAAATATCGATCACACCAAGCTTGTCATTCGGAACATCTTCCGCCACTCAAGAAGCCTCGCCCCCAGTCTCTCTCTCGACCATCTCAGCCTGGGACGGAGTGGCCTCAACTCTTTCTGGTTCGGGAACCACGGTCGAAGCTCCCTCGTTAACCTCCTCCCATACAGAGGGATTTTGTATCGAAGCACCATCATGTACACGGGCTACCGGATTTGATTCCTCTTTTTCTTCATTTTCGGACTCGTCCCTTAGCCNTGTTACAACTGACTGGCTATTAAAACTAACTAACTGCAAGTTTTTTCTTTTGGGTGAAACTAATTGAAAGTTGCTACTACAGCTGTGCATGTCTGGAAATGCAATAATATTCGTGCTTTCTAAATTAAGTATCGGTCTTCTTTAATGCATTGTATTCTTCGAGTGAAATAAGCAATTAGAATAATTCAACTGGCAATACACAACCATATATGTGGCCCTATTAAACAATGTGAAAGTACAGATCTAGAGTTTGCGCACTGCTCTCCAAAAACCTCTGAAGCTCTATTTTCCTCGTATTTTGTCCCTTTCCCCCTTTAGTATTTGCCTTTTCTTTCGTCATACTAATTGTAAATTCATTTTTGGAAAGTATTTCCTTTATAAACAGTCTGTTTTTTTCTCTGACAAAAATATGGTTTCATTTATGGAGAGTCTTTCCGTTATAAACAGTAAGATTTCACTGACAAGATTAGTGTTAAACGCGAAACAGTTTTCCTACTAAGGTAATTTACAAGTAATATTACTATTACAACTTTTCGAAATATAACTTGAAACCAAGATCATTTAGACTAGCTACCTCTTTCTCGATTAGTAACCTAATGTTCGAAGAACAAATAGGAAAAACCATGTAAGTTTATATTGATGATATGCTAGTTAAGTCCCTGCAAGCAGGGGACCATTTAAAGCATTTGTAGGAAACCTTCAGTATATTGAAGAAGTACAACATGAAGCTGAATCCAGAAAAATGTGCATTCAGGGTCGGGTCTGGTAAATTTCTCAGATTCGTGGTATCCAATTGAGAGATCGAGATCAACCTCGATAAGATCAAAGCTATCGAGGATATCATGGTAGTGGATAATGTGAAGGCTGTACAAAGGCTAAACAGGCACATTGAAGCCCTGGGGTGATTCATCTCGAGGTCGTCCGATAAAAGTCATCGATTTTTCTCAATGCTAAAAAAGAAGAACAACTTCACATGGACCACAGAATGTCAACGAGCTTTAGAAACTTAAGCGATACTTGTCGAGCCTGTCATTGCTTCACACGCCAAGGGAGGAAGAACGACTGTACTTGTACCTAGCGGTATCGGAAATAGCGGTAAGTGGAGTCCTAGTCCGAGAAGAACAGGGTACGCAATTTCCAATTTATTTGTTAGTAGGACCTTAGGTGAGGCCGAAACTAGATACCCTCACCTAGAAAAATTTACACTCGNAACTAAACTAACTGCAAGTTTTTCTTTTGGGTGAAACTAATTGAAAGTTGCTACTACAGCTGTGCATGTCTGGAAATGCAATAATATTCGTGCTTTCTAAATTAAATATCGGTCTTCTTTAATGCATTGTATTCTTCGAGTGAAATAAGCAATTAGAATAATTCAACTGGCAATACACAACCATATATGTGGCCCTATTAAACAATGTGAAAGTACAGATCTAGAGTTTGCGCACTGCTCTCCAAAAACCTCTGAAGCTCTATTTTCCTCGTATTTTGTCCCTTTCCCCCTTTAGTATTTGCCTTTTCTTTCGTCATACTAATTGTAAATTCATTTTTGGAAAGTGTTTCCTTTATAAACAGTCTGTTTTTTTCTGTGACAAAAATGTGGTTTCATTTATGGAGAGTCTTTCCGTTATAAACAGTAAGATTTCACTGACAAGATTAGTGTTAAACGCGAAACAGTTTTCCTACTAAGGTAATTTACAAGTAATATTACTATTACCACTTTTCGAAATATAACTTGAAACCAAGATCATTTAGACTAGCTACCTCTTTCTCGATTAGTAATATTGTACAGTTAATAATTTAACCAAGATCTATGTTAAATATTGTACTCAAACAAAATTGAGTGATTTTTTCGTTAAAAATTGTTTATTCACTTTTGTAATACTTACATAAAATTAATTGACTTTTACGTACAAAACATAGTTTATCAATTTTAGCGTAATAAGGTGAAAGTTTAGTGACCATTTATAATTAATCCTCAAATGAACATTCAAAGACTCACCAAACTAGAGGATTGTAAAACTATAAATCGCAACCACATAACAACAGTGAGTGGGTAGTGGCCGTAGTTAATTCATCCGAAATATGCTATATACACTAATTAAATACTTCTTCGTTTCAATTTAAATGACACACTTTTCTTATTAATTTGTTGCAAAAGAAATGACATATTTCTATATCTAGAAATAATTTAATTTTAAACTTTTTGTTTTACCCACTTTACCTTAATGAGAAGCTTTTATAGCCACACAATATTATAAGTTTATGACTTCACCGAGCTTTTGTCCTTTAAGCCTTTAAGATCACATATTTTAAAATCCTTCTTCTTTTTTTCTTAAAATTTATGTCAAGTCAAATTAAATCATTTAAAATGAAACGGATGGAGCATTGGCATGCATTAGCATGATATAGCTTGACAGGCTTTTTATATTTTCCTTTCCTATTTTTTCCCTCTTTTTAGCACAAAACATATTTTCCTTATTTGGCTTCAACTACTTATGATTATATTTAACTTATCTCTTTTGTCAGTAATGATCGAACTCTCATTTCAAATCCTTCTCCTTTTTATAATCAGTCGACCATGCATGTAACAATTTTTTTTTTAAAAGATAGAAAAACTAGGTGTCTATGGGCTATAAATAGTGGCCATCACGAAGCTATTCATCACACAGAAATACACAGAGCATTGATTTATAAGTATTTTATATTATCACATATTCACATTCATAGGTTTGGAAATGGCTGTCGAAAGGAATATCAACAGCTCTCATGAATTTCCTATGGCTAGTGGAGCTAGCCCTTTCAGCTACAAGAAAAATTCCGCCTATCAGGTTTTATTTCTTCCTACCCTATAGTAAACACATGCATTAATAATACATGCAAATGAGACATAATTCACAAGTTGATGAGAACAAGTTAAATTAAACTTGATAGTACTGTACAAAAATAAGTTTACATAATCAATATACGTAAGTTAAAAGTTGAAGTGGAGTCTTGGCTTAATCCACATTACCATGAGGTCACAGGTTCAAGTCATGGAAACTGTCTCGTATAGAAATGCAGGGTACAATAGACCCTTGTGGTCCGGCCCTTCCCTGAACCCCACGCATAGCGGGAGCTTAGTGCATCGAGCTGCCTTTTTAATGTACGTAAGTTAAATATTGATATTAACAATTATTTTGATGTTTAATTTCTGCAGAGACGTGTTGTTCGTGCTACTAAGCAGCTCGTGAATGCAGTGGTGGCGGAGAAACTCCAAGTTGAAAGCCTTAATATACAGCGGGGAATATTTCAGATCACTGATATGGGTTGTTCAACCGGACCTAACACATTTATTTCAGTACAAAACATCGTGGAATCTGTGGAGCTAAAGTTCCAGAACAAAAATGACACTAAAATACCTAAAATTCAAGTTTTCTTTAGTGACCATTCCTTTAATGATTTCAATACCCTTTTCGCATCTCTCCCAACAAATAAGCCCTATTATGCTGCTGCTGCTGTGGGTTCTTTCTACGATCGTGTTTTTCCTGATGAATCTCTTCATATTGTTAACTGCTCTTATGGTCTACATTTTCTGTCCAAAGTTCCAAGTGAGGTTGAAGACAAAACTTCACCTGCTTGGAACAAAGGAAAAATTTACTATTCCCATGCTAAGGAAGAAGTGATTAGGGAATATGAAAGACAATATGAGAAAGATATGGACTCGTTCTTGAACGCTAGGGCACAAGAGGTAGTCCCTGGAGGGTTAGTGTTTATCACTGTTCCAGCCCGACCCGATGGAACTCCTCATTCTAAGGTGATCTACAATATGTTAGCTGACACTTTGGGTTCATGTTTTGTGGATTTGGCCAAGCAGGTATACTCACATAAATTGAACTGCATATCTTTATATATATATAGTACTCCCTCCGTTTCTTAGTTTGACTTGGCACAAACCTTAATATAGAAGAGAAGTCTTTTGAAATATGTGGTCTTAAATAATCTATAGCATTTGTGTGATTAGAAAACTTTTTAAACCTTGTCATGTCACTTGTGTAGCTATGAATGCCGCTTATTAAGTAAATATTGAAAGATGCTAATTTTTTTGAAACGGACTAATAAGAAAATAGTGTCAATCTTTTTTGAAGCAGAGGGAGTAGTAATATTTAAAGAAGAAAAGTCTTAAACATTTCATACGGACTATATATGGTCTTTAAATCCTATATTTGCCTCTGATTTGATGATCATTTGGCAAAACTAATTGAGTTGTTATAGACATGTTAAAGTCTAACCATATGTGACACGAAGCACGACAAACTTAACTAAGAAATCATTAATTTTTTAGGTTATTAGTTTCACTTAGCAAATTTAATTTGCAGGGTGAGAATGAGATTGAGGAAGACGAGGTGGATGCATTCAATATACCAGTGTACAGCACGTCTCCATCTGAAATAGAAGAAGCAATTACAAGAAATGGATGTTTTGACATAGAAAAACTGGAGATTCTGCCAAAGGAAACATCACCAATCAATGGTCTGACTGCTAAAGATGCGTCTGTGCACATAAGGGCTATAACTGAGGGACTGATTGAAGAAAAGTTTGGTCCAAAAATATTGGACAAACTCTTTCATCTCTACACACAAAAACTTGAGGATGCATATCTTGACTTGCTTTCTGGTGAAGCAATAAGTTTATTCGTAGCTCTTAAACGCAAAACGAACATCTAATCTGCTCTACAGAATAATGGTGCAATTTGAAGCTTGGTGGTGGAGATATAGCTATGGTTTGCAAAATAAGAAATGCGTGCAACATGTTTGTTTGTTCTAAAACTATGTCGTTTTCTCGTCTTCTGCTTTGTTTAATGTTGTCTTTAATTTGGTGTGTGATGTGTCCTTTGGGTTGTCATGAAAATGTTATTTGAATTCTAAGTACGGTGTGTGATGTTCCCTTTAGATGTTGTCTACAGTATGTATTGTTTTGAAATATTTCTTCTGGCATTTAATTTCTTGATCAATGAACGCTCATTTCATCCATGCATATGAAGCCTTTAGATCAGTTTTAAATGCTCCTTTATGCTACTTTCAACAAGGCAAATTTAACCAATTATTATATATAGAAGAGTTCTAAAAAAAAAAACACTAACGAATTGATATGATTAAGCTATAGGTTATAAGTTCGAGTCTTGGAAGCAGTCATTAATACTTTCGTTAGGTTAGGCTATCTATATCACATCCCTTGGGATATTGCTCTTCCCGGAACCGTACATGAATGCGAGATGCTTTGTGCACCGGGCTGCCCCTTTTTTTGATATAATGATGATGTAGAGGATTATCAATAATATATTGGAACAAGAATAGAAGACCAAAAAGATCAAGAAAATTAAAAAGTAGTGTTAAGATCTGAATTCGAATTCGTTTGTGAACAAGAATAAGGAAATCCAAATTGGATAGAAGAAAAATAAAGACTAGAAGTGTTCATTTTCTAGATTTTAGGAAGATATCTTTTGAAAGTCAAAGAATGGTTTCGTCTCATTCATCACGTAGTTATCCTGGAATATCCAAGTAATTTTGTATTGTTGTATGTTTTAGTTTAGATTTATAACTACAACTTGTAAACGCGAAACTAATAACTTAAAAATAAGATAGATCACTTGTTGTAACACCTAGAGATAAACTATATTTTTCTAATCATGTTAAGGAAAGAGGAGTGACTTAAGCTTGTAGGGGTAGTTTAGTCTATTTATATCTACCAAGACTAGCTAAGTAGTTAAGTGAGTTACTCACGTGTATATATATATATATACTCTACTGTACATATAAAATGAATGAAAAAAGGAGCAGTTACTGTTCTATTGATTTCTTCTGTTCTCTCTACTCTTTCTTCCTTTTCTCTCTTCCATTTTCTCTTCCTTAGCTTGAGCTCATTCATGGCTGTTCCTCCATAAAGTTCAGCATGGTATCAGAGCATTGAGCTCCGAATCGAAGCTCAAAATCGATCCAGAGTCCCCTCTCTGCTTCTATCTCTGTTAATTTTCTGTTATTTTGAGTCAATTGTGACCTCAATAGTTTCCAGATCTGAGAGAAAAAACCTAGAATATCTCGATTATGGCGATTGATGATGAGAATGCGACTTCTACTAACGAGAATGTCACTGCCACTACTGTCACAGCTGAGATCAGATCGCATGCATCATCGGACGATGAGTTCGAGGAAGGAGTTACAGTTGCAGTGACTCATCCTCTATATCTGGCACCTAGAGATACCAGTGGCATCTCTCTAATTTCATTCCAGTTAACTGGAACTGATAATTACTCCTTGTGGTATAGATCTATGCGAATTGCATTGTTAGGTCGTAATAAGCTGGGAATTGTTGATGGACGATGGCCAAATGAGAGGTTTCGCGAGAAGTACTGGTACCAGTCGGAAAGGTGTAACGCTATCGTACTCTCATGGTTGATGAATTCAGTGGCTCCATCACTAATTAGTGGTATAGCCTATGCCACTAATGCACAAAAGGTGTGGCTAGATCTTCAGGAGAGATTTGATAAGGTAAACGACACTCGATGTTACAATTTACACAAGGAAACCGCCACTCTGTGTCAAGGTACATCCTCTATCTCTGTATACTACTCAAAACTTAAGGATCTCTGGGATGAATCTGAGTCTATAATACCTACACCTGACTGTGATTGTGCAAAAACAAGGGAGTTTATTGTGCATCTTCGAAAACAAAAGGTATATCAGTTTTTGATGGGCTTGAATGACTCCTATTCACAAGCTCGTAGTCAAATCCTCATGATGAAGCCCTTACCTACAGTGAACCAAGCTTATGCCATGCTTATGAGTGATGAAAGTCAACAAACTGTAGCTGCATCAGCTAGTGTTTTAGGTCCTCCTCCTATTATGAACCCTAATACCTATGAATCAACAGCACTATATAGTGCTAAGTCTAATTCTAACTCAAGGTTTAGAAAGAACTACAATGTTCAGTGTGACTTCTGCAAAATGAAAGGTCATAGTAAGGAGAATTGTTACAAAATCATAGGATATCCAACTGATTATAGGCCTAAGAGAAAGG
>NW_017675203.1:18191-28288 GCF_001879085.1 Nicotiana attenuata | reverse complement strand
TATATATATATATATACTCTACTGTACATATAAAATGAATGAAAAAAGGAGCAGTTATTGTTCTATTGATTTCTTCTGTTCTCTCTACTCTTTCTTCCTTTTCTCTCTTCCATTTTCTCTTCCTTAGCTTGAGCTCATTCATGGTTGTTCCTCCATAAAGTTCAGCAAATCCAAACATATATTGTAGTTGAATAGTAAAATTTATATGTTCCTGACTCAACCAGCTCTAGGACAGAAGTTCGCCATAGATAACTGAACACCCACATAAAAAAACTACTATCCTAGTAGCAAACAAAATTAAACACAAAACTAAGTGAAGTACACGGACCCGAGTGCCGTCCTTCCACGCACACCAAGGGAGACTCCTGAAGCTCTATTTTCCTCGCATTTTTTGTCCCGCGCACACCAAGGGAAGGAAGTTTGAGCTTGATGCAAATGTTTAAAATACAGTTTTTTTTGTATGATTATTAATTAAATAAAAAGTTATTTTATGTATCAATCCTTATATCTCCGTGGAGTGACAGCTAGTTTTAGTATGCTGGGGGATATCGTTATTGCCGAACCCAATGCCTACATTGCATTTGCAGGTAAAAGAGTAATTGAATAAACATTGAATAGAACAGTACCCGAAGGTTCACAAGCAACCGAATACTTATTCCAAAAAGGTTTATTCGACCTAATTGTACCACGTAATCTTTCAAAAAGCGTTCTGAGTGAGTTATTTAAGCTCCACGTTTTTTTTTTCCTTTGAATCAAAAGGCAAGCAAAATTAAATAGAGCACTAAGTTCAATTATTTTATTTGTGTTTGTAGCAAAAAAATACTTAGTTTATCGGAATCAAAATAAATAAGATAATAATGGCATTTTCTTTCGTTATAACAAGCTAAAATTTAGGAAAGTCTATCCCTTATAAATTGTGTTTTGGAAAAATGAATTGGTTGTCGAATTTATGCTAAAATAAAAATTATGTTACAAACGCAACAGATGAGAAGCTTGTAACCATAGAAGATTGTGTCATTTCTTTGTGATACTTAAATAAAGTTGAGTGATTTTTTTAAAAATTATTTGTTAACTTTCGTGATACTTAAAAGTTAGCTGACTTTTACAACAATACCACAACATTGCACCGGCTCCCAAAGAAGTTGGATAGGTTATACGAATCTACACTTTTCTATTTAAGCTAACTTGTGATGGTCAGAATATGAATAATAGTAATAATAATAATAACAACAACAACAATAATGATAATAGAAGTTTTCTAAAAAGACTAAAATCGATTTTTTTGATAACACCAAGGCTATATAGATCTTTTGCTTCCATTGTGCCCCATCTTTAGCTAAGTCTTTATTGATTTCAAGAATTTATAGTTCTTTTGATACAACTTCCTTCCATGTGATTTTAGGTACCCTATCCTCTTTTAACACATTTGCTCAAAATAGTTTTATACCTACAGATGCATTTATAGGTCGACGAAGAATATGACCAGACCATCTTAAGCAACCTTATCTCATTTTATCTTTAATGCGTGCTACTTGCACCTTCTGGCAATATGGCCATTTTCAATCTTATTTAAGATGTTGTGTAACTGCATATATGCTTAGCATCCACATCGCTACAACACTCATGCATCTTGTGGATATATTGCACTTTAACAATATTTTTTATATATAATATTGTTGGCTTGTAGTTGTTCTATATAACTTATCTTTCACTTTAGTAGGTATCCTTTATCACATATACCCGGTAGCTCTTCTCTATTTTAACCATTCGATTTTATAGCCTATTTGGCCAAGCTTCTAGGAGGCCAGAAGTATTCTTTACTTCGAAAAAGTAGTTTTTGGATTTTAAGGTGTTTGGCAAAAAAATAAAATAATAAGAACTGCTTTCGAACAGCAATATAAGCAATTTTCTAATGTTGGGAAGAACTTAAAATTTTTTTGCTTCTTCCAATAAGCAGAAAATTAATTCTTTCATATAAAAATCTTTACCAAAAATTTATTTATCAAATTATCTTTCATCAATTTAAGTCAAATATAAATACATCCCTCTCCTCCTATTCCTTTTTTAGGTAACTATATTTATATTGATTATATTTACTAACTTTAGATGGTAATGTTACACCATTAGCTTCTGGAATTTCTTTAACCCTCTTAACCAATGATGCTCATTTCATCCATGCGTATGAAGCCTCCAAATCAACTTGAATTTATCGACTCCTCTTTTGTGCTAGTTTCAGCAAGACATATTTTACCAATCTTCATGGCATAAACTGATAGAAGAGGAAGTCAATGAAATAGGGAAGTCGATTCTACAACTAATATACAAATAATTGTGGTTTAAATGACTACATATATCTGGAATAAAGACTAGAGGAGAAAAAAAAATCAAGAAACTAAAAAGGTAGTGTTAGGGCGAAGCTTTCAAGCTTTGAGCTGCATCTCTTTCTTACTCGACAAGTTGTGCATTAATGGCACACTGGTTTCTTCTTTCTTCCATAGATTTGCTCAAAATTATATCCCTTTAAAAGCGTAATTTCTGACTTCATCGTGTCCTAGAGAAATTTCAGAACTTTTTTTGGCACGATAACCGTTTTATAAAGGGTAACCTAACAAAAGAGACACTATAACATGCCATGAAAACATAGATTTACTAAATTTCTGCAACTTCCGAACTTCTCTTTCTTTTAATTTCCCCTGTTATTTCCAAATTTATTCGATGTAGTAAGTTAGAATCTGATCTCACTGATCTACTTGACTACTTGCTATGATCAAGTGGATAATTCTTAAGCATGTCTAAACCAATTAGCGCAGTCTGCTAATTTTGGGTTGTTTTAGCCGAATAAATGGTACGCTCCCAAAAGTGTAGTAATAATATTATACAACCTACATGGAAAGAAGACTAGTAATTCTACAGCCCATCCACGCTGAACTATTATGTAAGGTAATAGTGGTTAACAAGAATGGGAACATTAAACATAGTATCTAGAGCTACATGTCCTGGCATTTTAGTCTAGACTTCCTCCTCCTTTCAAATATTCAAGCGTAGAGACCTTAGGAAAGTGGAGTGGTTTTACTTCTATTTTCATGATGAATACCAGCGAACTGACAGTTTTGGTGGACATTGGATAATTACTCAAATTACAGGAATTTATGTAATAGAGCAGACAGAACTACATATTTAAAAGTGTTTCCTACGACTCAATTCATAAGATTTGAGCAATTCCGTAGAGGGCGTGTTAGCTTATTTCAACAAAATCAACATTGAATAATTCAACGCGACTGTAACACCAATATCCAAGAACATGTGTCAACAGTTGTTCTCTCTCTATATCCACATAGCTCAAACTTCTTTCTGGGAAAGAAATGCTCGTCCATGTCACAAATAGTTTCAATATAGTAAAATCCAATTAATTTTCTTCCTCCGTTTGCGCTTTAGGAGTTTCCTTGCTAAGTTAAAACCTTCTCAGGATCACCATGGGCTGGTCCATTTGCTGCTTCTGGTTTCATGCTCATATTCAGAAGGTTTGGGTGTTTGGTAACTACACGATGAGAATCACGCAAGGTGAAAAAACATCTCATGTTACATACTGTTTCATTTTTGGTGGAGATTAACCTTCCTGGTTCTCGTCTTTTTAGTCCATCTAAAATGCTCACAACAAGGATGTTTTCTTTCTTATACTGAAACGTTTCCCAACAAGTAGGAAAAGCTATGGCTTACAATTGATGTTACAGCAGAAACACGAATAAGCCTCACCACTTCAACCTAAAGCAAGAACTCTGACCAACTTCTCCTTCAAGTCCAGCAATAAGATCCTGCACTGCCAAAATCGTCATGAATTTTGGACCCGTCCCTCTACAAAGAGTTACGTTTCTTGTTGAGATTGACAAGAAAAGGCATAAAGGCATGTAGGTGCTACTCCCATTCGGCATGCAAACACCCAGTGAAACCCAATATAGAGAACTTTTGTCTTCCTCAACAATATTTCAGGGTACTACTCATTGCTTAGAAGGAAGAAACGGGAAGTGAAGGCTTCTTTTGTCATTTTCCAAAAGCATTTTAAGACACATTAAATGGAAAATATGTACTAATAAAAACTCAAAATCAGATCCAGTCACTTCCCAACTTTTGCTCTACCTGTAGCACCTACATGCGTTTATGCCCTTCACAATCTTTTTCATTTTTCTAGTTCCTTTCCCTATTCACCCATCCATATACTTTCTATATCTTGATATCTTCATTTTTTTTCCCAACATGTACTGTTATAACTACAACAATTGAATCAACGGACCAGAAAGAGAGCATAACAGATTGATAGCAAATCAATACCTCATTCTGCCACATGGATTTTGCCATTCTCAATATTAGCATCCAAATCCCAGCCCCTGACGCAAGAGAAGATAGCATGATCATATCAATTTGCAGAAAAGAGAGAAGCATGGACGAGACACAAGACAAAAACTACCTCTCTCTAGCTTCCGTCTTCAGCTGTTCAATTTGGTCTTCCAATTCAATATATGCAGATTGGATTTCCATGTTCTTCAAGCAAAGCTCTCTCCATTGTATGGACAAAGCATTGAGCTCATATGCAGTATTTTGCTGATCAGTGGCGAAGAAAGATTACCAGAAATGAGCAGTACAAGAATAGCGATAAAAGAAAATCAGCAATTTTTATACTATAGCTAAATATAAGAATGGGTATTTCAACTACCTGGACAAAGTATGTGCAGTAAAAAAGAGTAACCTTCTCACAAAAAATGTTTTTTTTTTTAAAAAGAACAACTCAAATTAGAAAATTTTTAATTTCTAATTGGCTTAAAGAAAAGCAATTAGTTAATTTTCAATTTACCACTATATCTCCTAATAGTAAACTCGTCCTCTGCAAGAGTTAATTAGAAAATTTCATAGTTTCCCCAGTTAACAGTTTACCAATAATGAAGAATATAAGATAAATAAACTAAAATTCAACGATAGACTATTGTTCTTTAGCAAAAGTAATGAATGATTGGTTAAACATAAAAATATCACTTTTTTGGGCTTAATTTCGAAGAATAAAATCTTGCTAAAAGACATTGCAGCTACGTACTTGCAAGATATTCATACCTAACTGATACATAAGGTAAGGATTGAAATGATAAGATAAAATTGGTTAATCATGAAAAAGGAATAAGATCAGTGTCAAATAAATTAGAATACAAAAGAAAAACAGATATGCTTATTCAGACATATTCTATTAGAGAAACAAAGCTAAAAAGGAAAATCTTCAAAGGACTATGACTAAATTAGATTAATGAATCTTATTTTATATAGTAGGAGTAACCAAAATGAGAACAAAAGTCGTATCTTGCTATACCACAAGGGCACGTATCCGCAGTGAAGAAAGAAAAAGGGCCTAAATTTTTATTTCTTCGTTTTATACTTTAAAAAACTAACAGAACCACCATATTTGATTCGCCGATGCTGCTAACGTAGGCACTTTTTAAACAACAGAAAGATAGTTCAGTACCTTAAAGAAAAAGTCCAAGGGTTAAATATAGTTCATACTTTTTTATGGTCCTTCTACATGCATCAAGAGAGATTTGTACAAGATTTATGAAAAATTTCCATCTCTTGCCAAAAGTGAGAGAGTTTAATGAGGCTTACACAAAGATGACTTCTAATATTCCATAAAATTCAAAATTATTCGTTTAAACCGATTTCGACAATAAGGATACGTATGTCTCTATGAATTACAATGCTGTAAACTAGTGCGGAAATTGCTTTTACCTGATGATATTTCCTTTCCCTGTTTACGGTCTCAATCTTTCCATTCAGTTCACCCACTTGTGATTGCATTCTGCAACAAAATAAGTTTCTATGTTCAGCCCCACAAGAGATGCAGGATTCTAAAGAAAAGTATCAAGAATAAAAGCTGGTATCATGTTCCCAATGCAAGGAAGAAATGCATACAGTATGGAACTGGTATTTTTTCCCACCATCTCCTCACTGATACTGATTATAAGAAATATTCATTGTTCTCCTTGTCCGGCATTATTACAAACTCAAAGGTGGGTTCACAAGCTTTTTATGCAACAAGTATATCCCAGAAGCCAAATCCCTCGGGCGACAAAACAGATTTATCCAACCTATTTTTCTTTTTATTTCTTCTTTGATGCAACATTTTTTTTCTTTCCTCCACTAAATTAAAAAAAGTACTTTTCTTTCCTATGTCCTGCTTCTGTTGGCAAGGAGACAGAGGGTGCTGCATGTTTGGATCAAGACCGAACTCAGTTTACTCATTACTATCATTATTAAAGTCATTGCTTCCTCGATCAGCGAAGCCATCAACTTCAGAGAATTGTGCGCTTCCAACAGTAACATGCAAAGTGATCCCAACGAGAAGCTGTCAACCCTTTGAATCTCAACATTGAGGAGTTGGACTAAAACTAGCATTATTGTACATTGGATGCTGAAATTAGTTATTTTAATTGAAATTTGTATATTACAGTACTAAATTCAGATATGTCTGGTATTTTTAATCTTCCGTAAATTGTGCACTTCAGTTCTCGCAATGCACTTCAAGCCTTGTGGACCTCGTTGTTTTTTATGTTTTCCACTTTTACAATCACTGCACTTTACAAAGTTCATAATGTCGATTAGAGAATATCCTATCAAGATACAAGGTACGGAGATGGGGATGATGATTTAGAACTAAGCTAAAGCCATATACGAGTTTAGAAACATAATGATGGTAGAGTACAAAGAAAACCTGGCAAAAATCGCTTCCAGCCGTTGATTGTACAGCTTCCACACATCTGGACCATGCTTTGACATTAAGTCCAAATTTTCTAGCCTACAAAAAAAAACACGAAGAGCTTTTGGGTGAAGAAATAATCAACCATGAGATTTTGAAAAAAAGCAAGGATATTCCAACCTCATAATATAATTTGATTCTCAACATATTGCAATCTAAATGATAACATTCCTAATGATAGCTGCAAAAGTAAAATTGTATGAAGTAAAACATACTTCATCTTCATCTAACGAGATGTTAACTATAAATTGCATGCAAGTTCTGCATGGTTGCGGTAATTGAAATTGATATGAAAAAATTCAACAAAACATGACTGGCGATCTGTATACAAAAATATGTTCTTGTTTTCATATGATCCCGATGAGTGATGATGACTACATACGACAGCAATTAATAGTTCGCAAAAGCAATCTAACAAGCAGTCTCTTTTTGTTCTTTTTATTTGATTAAGAAAGAGAGCAAACCATGTTCCAAAAGACCCTTTCAATTTTCTTGACTACCTGAATATTATACAAAGGTTTGATGCCACTGAAATTCTCACTAGCCAGCAGATAGGGTCAGTGAACATGGATACAAATATATAGCAAAATAACCAAAAGAAAATAAGTAGCGGGGAGAAAAAATTGAAGGTATCCCCCTTCTTTTATTTTTTCGCTTGAAGTTACCAAGACTGGGTTCCTTGGGGTTGCAACTTGCAACCATATCAGACAATAGAATTTCCTCGGTTCTAACAGTCATATGGTTAACATGTTTTCACAAGAGATAATTCAACATCAGAAAGCATCATCAGCAGATCGCTACACTCTTGCTTCAGAAGATACTACATTCTCCATAAATTGCGTGAGCAAATCTCCCCCAGAAAGCACACACATTAAATCAGTAAAATATACTGCTGTACCCCTCAAATCGATTATTGCTGACGCCAAGAGAGAACAGATAGAAACCTTTATTGTTTATATTTATACACTTCAATCTCTTAACTACGGAAGAAATTTGAAATGTATATAGGTTTAATAGAAGTAAAAAGAGAAGTTCTATTCAGATTCGAACACACTAATTTTAAATCTCACAAGGAAAGGAAAGCCAATGCCATATACCCTTTGATTACTCTGCCTCGTATTCAATTAGCCCACAAGCTTTCAAGCACAACTAGTTCTTAAAGCAGAATCCAATTTGGAAATCTTTCCTTCAAATCCAGCAGTTATTTTGTTTTGTCACACCACTGTCCATTATCTAATCATCTCATGCATTGCTGCAACATCATGTTTAATAAACCATGTAGTTTAAAGACTTCAGAAAACTTAATTTACAGAAATTTTCTTCTAATGAATACATGTATAAATACATGCATCGTTGTTATAACTAATACCAAGTAATCATAACTCACACCCATCTGAACCAATAATTGGACAAATACTTTTTTTTTGGTATATAATCCAGACAGCAAAAGAGCTACAAATTGAAGTTCTATTAATGTACTTCTAAAGAAGGGCCCTGCAAACTAGCCCCCGCAGGAAGGATATCTAGCTCCTCACTGATTACATGTGTGCTACCTGATTACTTGATGCTGCAGTAAACGTTGAGCTTTTTGAAGTGCTTGCTTCCATGCAGTTTCATCATTCCGTTTATTCACAGGTGGCACTTCAAGTCCATATCTTGAAGTATCAATCTGTACCGGAGGCTTTCCAGCTCTCACCCGCTCGTATTCCCTTGCAAGCATCGGGTGATTCTAAACACCAATTCAGCATTTAGACAAGAAAAAACATGGCCTCAGCAAGCGGCCACCATATGATTTACAAGTCAAAATCATATGGGCAGCTTTAATTTCTTTAAAAAAGGAAAGTAAAATTAGAGTAAGCTAAGTCCGTGACTTTGGGAAAGAAAGGCAAAATTAGAGTCTCCAGGATCTAGATAACCCAAGGGTGTGCCCTAGTGGTCAATGAAGCGAGAGAAGAACCATGAGGTCTCAACTTTGAATCCCACCGGAGACAAAAAAGTAGGTGATTTTTTCCCATCTACCTAAGCCTTGGTTGGCAGAGTTACCGGGTATTTATACTGGTGGAAGGTTTAATATATTAGATACTCTAATACCACAGGTTCTTTACATCTCAAACTTATTCCTACACTGATTTACATAAACGAGATACACCTAACTGGGAGGAATGGCGTGAGTTGGCTAAAAAATTACATTGTATGAGCAAATCTGAGCTGGGTAATAACTAATTAGTATATTAGTTAGTGAATAATTAGTTACATGTAATGGCATTTGTATACACGCTACTTGCACAGTATTCTCTTTTTCTCCACTTTTGCTTTCATGAGTTCTGTTCTTTGCTAATTCTGCATGGATTAAAGAGTATGCATGGATACGTTACATATTTCAGAAACCCTAGAAAACCACAAATACTGAAATTTGAACAGCAGAAACACATTAAAATATTCGAAAGCGGAAGGGAGAGAGAGACTAAACCTCGAAATTGAACTTCGGAAGAGGAGGAAGGGCTTTGAGAAAATCGGAGGGCTTTTTGGAGCTGCGGCGCATCTCTTCTTCAACCAAGCGATCCACTTCTTCTTTCACGTTGGGGTCACCATACTCGTCATCAATATAGGGCAACGCATCAATGATTTCGGCAGTTGTAGTGATCGCCGGCCGAGATTCCGGCGGCGCCTCTATCATTAAAACGTCGCCGTTTATCGTTGCCATTTTTTGCTCTTAGCTACTCAGTGAGACTGACCGTAGTGAGGGGGACGATGGTGATGGTTCAAGTAACTCCTTTTAAAGTCCTTTTGTCTTTACCGATTTTACCCTTGAGTAAATCGCGGAGAACTCCTACCCTGTAGCGCCATTTGTATTGTCTTTCCGGTTTTAACCTTACAGCAATATTCGTACCCAATTTTTATTTTTATTTTTGGTGGGAAAAATAAACCTACAAGAAGTTGGTGCTCGGGTGTTCATAAAAATCCGAAAAATCCAACCAAATTGATAAAAAAAAATATTTTTTTGGTTGGTTTGATTTGATTTTAGTTTTAAATTTGTATTTTAACCTCAAAGCAATAATTGTACCCAATTTTTAATTGTTTTCTGGTGGGAAAAATAAAACTACAGAGATGTTGGTGCTCGCATTTAGGGGTGTTTATACTCGAAAAATCGAATCAAACTGACCAAAGAAATCCATATTTTTTTGGTTTGGTTTGGTTTTGGTTTTAATCAAAAAAATAACCGAAAAAAATCGAATCAACCCGACTATAAAAATAGCTATTTAAATTTATTATTACACACACACACACACACACACACACACACACA
>NW_017675203.1:0-18068 GCF_001879085.1 Nicotiana attenuata | reverse complement strand
TATATATATATATATATATATATATATATATATATATATATATATATATATATATATATATATATATATATATATAGTTAAAATTTTATGGTACTTGTTAAGCGTTTGCATTTTTAGGCCTCATTTGTTTGCACTTAATGGAGGTCAAAATCTTAATCATTCAGATCTCAGACATTAAGTGTGTTTGTTTTCAAAGTCTGAATCTTAATAATTCAGATCTTAATCATTAAGTGTGTTTATTTTTTTTACTTCACAACCACTTAATGTGTCTGAATAGATTTGTATGATTAAGATGTATAACAGAGACTTAATTTCATTAATATGCTATCACATATTCACTATTAACTACTGCCACCGCCTATCATTATCAACTACCACCATGCCGCCACCACCACCATACTCAACCACCACCACCACCACCACTACCACCTCCACCACCACCACACCACCATCATCCTCAATCATAGCCGCCACCGTTATCGACCATCACCACCCAATATCCCCACCACTCCGACCACTATCATTCTCACCCACAATCAACACCCATCCACCTCATCTACCACAACTGACCACCCCATCACCATCAACAACCACAACCAGCACTGCCCATTATTATAACCTACCACCACCCAACCACCACCTTCCTCAGTCACAACTACTACCACCACCCACTATTATTAACTATCAATACCCACCACCACCATCTTCAATTCTAATCGCCGCCACTACCAATCACTACTAGCTACTAGCATGAACCACCATCATGAACCAAAACTACAACCAATCACCGCCTCTAGTCGACATTCACCCGTTAGCCGTCACCACCAACAACTATCATATTTTTAACAACTATATATTTTATTGATAGAATATTAGATTAGTTAGTATTTCATTTGAATCTTATGTTTATTAATTTTCAAATAAAGATAAATGTCATACATTCAGATGTTAAATATCAAACAGTCTTAATTATTTAGTATTAAGATCTTAATACACATCTTAATATATTCAGATGTGTATTCAGATTCAAATGTCTTAATCTTAATACATATCTTGATATTCAGATGTGTATTCAGATTCAGACGTCTTAATCTTTAAAAAAACAAATGAGGCCTTAGTCTAATTCTTTATTATTATAATAATCTAGTTCTTTGTCTTTACATTCTAGTTTGATTGATAGTTTTCTTTTGCTAAGTACAAGAATCTATTTCATTTAAAAATAATCTATTTTAATTTTAATCGTGTCCTTATATTATTCATCACTATTTGATACAATTATCATCAATAGATTTCTCAAGTGTTACGTTGGAAATGTAGTCGCTGGAATATGCATGTAGTAGTGTATGTCTCATATTTAAGAAAAAACCAATAAATAGCCGAAAAAATCAAAAAATTGACAAAAACGAATAAACCAAATTGATAAAAAAAATCGACTTAATTGGTTTGGTTTGGTTCCAATATTTAAAAAACCGACTTACTTAATTTGATTTATTTTAGGAAAAAACCGATCCAAACCGAATCATGAACACCCCTACTCGAATTTGTAAAAAGTTGTCTACCTTATTTTTTCTTTTTTCTTTTTCCTTTTGGAGTTCAAATTCATAAGTTTTTTTTTATCACGGTGGTCTCGTGCACTTTGAATTAATGGAAATATTCTTTTTCTTGGATTTGATATTAAGATATTATGATTTTTCTCTTTTAATATAATATAATATAAATTAGTGAAAAGTTATAGATATAAGTATTTTTTTGTAAAACAGTACAATTGAATTTGTGATGTAGTTTATAGATACGTGAATTAATTTGATCCAAAAATATAAAATTAGGAACAAGAATAAATTGATTAAAGAAACTTGAAGAAAATACAAGTCTAACGGTGAGATGAGCTTCTCAGGAAGCAAGAATAAGAACAATGCGTAGAACAGAAAGAAAGAATGATTAATAGAGTAAGAACAAGTTTAGCCTATTTTGCGTACAGATTTTCGTGTCCTACAATGAATGCAAATTCCTCTATTTATAGCTCAAATCAGGGAGACAAGATCCCCAAATCAAGTTCCTCTTTAACATGCATAGAACTCTTCTTGATGGCTGCATAACGGTTGGGTATGAATGCAAAGATTCTTTGTAACTAGGGGTGCGAATCGGACGGATTATTACGCTTAACGGTTTGTCTTATCAGTTATCAAATTATAAATGTAGTAATCCGCTAGCCATCCAATAAGATAACGGGCGGATTGGTATCAGATTAACGATTATTGGGCGGTTATCGGGCGATTAAATCAAATAGAAAAATTTTAAACCTTAGTTATTTTGGTTGCATAGCGAAGAATATTTTCTTGTAAGTTGTCAGATTTAATTACTATTGCTATGTTAAAAAGCACTAAAAGGAAGTGCCTTGTATCCCTTATTCTTAAGGACAACCGTACAATCAAGGAATATGTATACCAATAACAGAAGAAGAAAGAAGAGATGTACGTAACTTCATAACATACATCATTTTGAGTACATGCTTTTCAATATACCGTAAATATAACATGTTTTGATTGCAAAAGAAAGGAGAAACAATAGTTGAAAATTCAAGAAAGAGTACCTTGAAGTTCTCAAGAGTATCTTATGGTTTCAAAAATTACTTTATATATATAGGGGTAAAAATATAAATATAAAAATTCTTAACAGGTTAACGGTTTATCCGATAAGGAAATTGAGTAATCCGCCCTCAAACCATTAATCCGTTAATTATAAAATCTCAATCCATTCACCAACTGCTACCCCGATAACCCGATACCAATAAGCCAATAATCCATTTTTTCGGTTCGGTTAACTATTACGGTTCGGTTTTGAACAGCCCTATTTGTAACGGCTGCTCATTGAATGTTGTCTTTCCAACCGATATCTTCCTTTCAGACATTCGTCCCCAGCATGTTCGTACCCGGTGCCAGTTATTTGCTGACTCATATCTTATTTGTATCTTTACTGCTACATGTCAACTCGACGAGCATCCACCAGTTGTCCACCTGTAGGGAAATGACACCGAAAAATAACAATAATAATACTGCAATAATATTATTTGTAAGCAGATACACGAATTGGCTTGAGTCGTGCTGGGCACTGTCCTAAGAAACTATTTTAGCAATGTGAAATATTTCTCCAGGATTAAACAAGCCCATCTCTATTTATTTAGAGGATACAAGAATCAGCAAAATATAAAATTACAAACCCAACTATTTAAAAGAGGAGAACAAGAGAAGTTAAACTATCAAAAAGAAAGACAACAAAGGGAAGCTGGTGAATAATGAAATTAGAAGGAAAGAGAAGAAGGATTTCTTTTTGTCTTGCTGATGATTGAGAATTGTGTTACCATTGGTGGCTATTTATGGTTGTAATTGCATGGAACTTTATTTTGCATGGCAAGAAAGTGGCTGATGGAATTTGCCACTTTTTACACTTCTTTTGCCACTTAGCATAGCCTTCTAGAATGGCTAAGACATTTGTCCAAAGGCTTTAAAATATTGCCACAGTCCCCCACTTATTTAAAGACCTTCAAAAATAAACTTGATGTCTTTGAATGGTCCAAATGTAATAGGTTTGGTATCTTTTGACTATGAACGAAACGTAGACCAATAAAATTTAACTTACAGAATTACTGGTAAAATTTAATATTTCTATGAACCAATAATTCTATTGTAAGTCAAAGAATTTATCAATCACATTTTGACCCCCGGTAATTTTGCTGTTCAACGCGGTTTTGCGCCCAATAGGCCATGCGCGTGCCTGGTGATTCATGAGAGCTCTAGAGACTAGGCCAAAATCTCATAGGAGCGGCCCACTCCACTCTCATATAGGTGAATTCATCAAGTTTATAATGCTTTTAAATACACCATCCATAAGGACTATGAATTTCATTAAGAGTTATAACTCAGTCTCTCAATTAGTAGCAGTCAAGCACTCTCTTTTAGTGCTTCAGTACCAATATCGACTTGTTATTACCCATATGAACCTACTTCAAGGGATCTCTAATCACATAGATTGGGATATCATCTCTATTGACAACATGTCGCCCTTAACCCTATCTCTTTTGAGGTTTGAAGAATTAACTTTCTTCCCACAGGTTTAGTCAGAGGATTGGCCAAATTTATCTCTGACTTCACATAGTCAATGGAAATTGTTCCATCTCTCAACAACTGTTTTATGACATCATGTCTCAATTTCATGTGTTTACTTTTACAATTAGAAGATTTATTCTTTGCAATAACTATTGCCGCTTGACAATCACAATGCATAGACACAGGAGGCAATACGTTCTTTTGTTAAATGGATATTAGCTAAGAAGTTTCTTAGCCATTCAGCCTCAGAACCAGCTAACTCCGGAGCTAAAAATTCTGATTCCATAGTCGATCTAGCAATGATCGTCTGTTTTGCTGATTTTCAAGATATTGCACCACCACCAAGGGTGAATACATAAACACTAGTGGATTTTGTCTCATCTGAATCAAAGATCCAGTTTGCATGACTGTACCCTTCTAAAATATAAGGAAATCCACTATATAGGATACCATAATTCATGGTTCCTCTCAAATATTTCATTAGTCTATCTAATGCAGACCAATGCTCTCTGTTGGGATTATGAGTATATCTATTCAGTCTACACACAGCATAGGCTATATCAAGCCTTATAAAATTCATTAAATACATCAGACTCCCAATAATCTGCGCATATTTAGACTGAGCAACTGCCTCACCATTATTCTTTTTCAACTGAGAGTTAGCATGGAAAGGAGTGCTTACTGGTGTGACATTAAAATATTCAAACTTCTTAAGAAGTCTCTCAACATAATGTTCTTGTGACAACATTAAGCCATCTTCACTCCTTATAACTTTAATTTCCAATATTGTATTTACTTCATCCAGATCTTTCATATCAAAATTAGAAGACAAAAATAATTTAGTACTTTGCACAATATTTAAACTTGTACCAAATATAAGCATGTCATCAACATATAGACATATTATCACATAATCATTGTCTACCACTTTAGAATAGATACATTTATCCACCTCAATTGAGGAAAACCCGTCTCTCAGTAAGACTTGTTCAAATTTCTCATACCACTGCTTAGGCGCTTGTTTAAGGCCATAAAGAGATTTAATTAATTTACAAACTTTATTTTCTTGTCCAGGAACGACACAGCCTTCAGGTTGAACCATATAAATTTCTTCTTCTAAATCACCATTTAAAAAAGCTGTTTTGACATCCATTTGATGGATAAAAAGCTTATGGATTGAAGCTAAGGCAATTAAAAATCGAATAGAAAAAATTCTAGTCACTGGTGCAAATGTATCAAAATAATCTACATTTTGTTTTTGATAATCCTTTTGCTACTAACCGAGCTTTATATTTATCTAAAGATCCATCAGGATTAAATTTCTTTTTGAAAATCCATTTACAACCAATAGGCTTTGCACCAGGAGCTAGGTAACACCGTTAAAATCCATGTTTTATTTTTCAAAATAGAATCGATTTCAACTTTTATTGCTTCTTTCCAATAATTAGCTTCTGAAGAAGATATAGCTTCAAAATAATTTGATGGTTCATTATTGACAAGAAAGGTTCGAAATCATTTCCATAAGAAAAATATTATTTCCTAGGTCTTTTGCTCCTTCTCAGTTCCTCATTAGAGGTAATTTCACTATTTGTTTTAACAGGTGTATGAGAAATTTTATCAGACAGTGAATAAATATATTCAAAGAACTCAATATTCTTTGTCTCAATTATAGTATTGTAATCAAGCACATCACTTTTTAAAACAAGAAATCTATATGCAGCACTATGTTCAGCATATCTAATAAGCATACGATCAGTTGTTTTAGAACCTATTTTTCTCTTTTTAGGTTCAGGCAAAAGAACTTTAGCAAGGCACCCCCACACTTTTAAATATTTCAAGTATTCATACGAAGTTTTGCGAGTTCTTCTATGTGGTATTTTATATTGTAAGTGACATGCAGATAAACTAGCTTCACCCCACAAATTATCAGGAGCATTAGAACTAACTAACATAGAGTTTATCATCTCTTTCAATGTTCTATTTTTCCTTTCAGCTACTCCATTTGACTTAGGTGAATAAGGTGGAATTACTTCCTGAATTATTCCATTTTTTTCACAAAAATTATTTAAAGATAAATATTCTCCACCTCTATCAGATCTAATTCTCTTGATTTTTCTACTAAGTTGATTTTCAACCCCAGTTTTATAAGAAATAAAAGCATTAACAGCATCATCTTTATTTTTAAGTAAATACAACTTAGTATATCTAGAAAAATCAAAGTCACACAATATCTTTTACCACCTCTAGTCATAGTTTGCTTTAAATCGCCTAAATCAGTGTAAATCAAGGAAAATAATTCAGTTTCTTTATTTACGATAAAACAAGCCTTTCTAGTACATTTAGCTTCAGCACATATTTCACACTTAATATTATTTGGGTCTAAACCAGATATTAATCCTAACGGCTGCATTTTTATTATATACGCGACGTTAACATGTCCTAGTCTAGCATGCCACAAAGAAATTGACTCAACCATATAAGCAGAAGAAGATGCATTTTTATTGCTAGTATCGGAAATATTAAGCACAAATAAACCATGGTTACAACATTCATTGCCCACAAAAATATTATTTTTGGTCAATACAACATCATCATTCTCGAAAGAAACCTTCACTCCAACTTTTCCTAATAATCCCATAGAAACCAAATTGGTTTGGATATTAGGAACATGCAATACATCTGTCACGACCCCAACCCCGGTCATGATGGCGCCTAACACACTGCTAGGCAAGCCCGACCAATTACAAACCTTAACCATTTTATCCAGTTCATGAATTAAGTAAAACAGATAATTATTAAGTCAAAATACTAAAAATTCGGGAATAGAGTTGAACATGCGGAAATCCCAAAATATAAAATAACTACACAGCCTGAAGAATCCGGTGTCACAAGTCTGAGCCTCTAATACATGAGTATAAACTTACTACATATTGTTCTCTAGAAATGCGGAAATAAAGTAAATAAGATAGAAGGAAGATCAGGACTGCGAGCGTCAAATGCAGCTACCTCGAAACTCCCAAATATGATGCTAGGAAGAGAAGTCCTCACTCAGCATCAGTAGTACCTAGATCTGCACGCAAGGTGCAGGGAGTAATGTGAGTACTCCGACCCAGTGAGTAATAAACATAAATAAAGGCTGAGAATAAGAAATCCTGAATAGACACAATGTAATTCTATAAATACAGCAACTTGAACCCAGTAGCATAAAATCAGTAAATCAGTGAAAATAATTATAGAAATATCACAACATATAAATAAGTAAATGACAATCAAGTATGCAATGCAACACATAGATCGGTACTCTCCAGTACCCGTTGCGGCGTGCAGCCCGCTCCATTTATTTATCGTTGACGGCGCTCACTGGGGGTGTGCAGACTCCGGGAGGGGCCCCTTACGGCCCAAGCGCAATAATAAGCCATCTCGTGGCATCAACTAGGCTCTCGGCCTCATTTCAATATCAATATCATACCGCTGCGGCGCGCAGCCCGATCCCATACTCAGTCCAAAATCACATAAGCCTCTCGGGCACAATAATATAAAAATATTCAGCCCAAACTTCATTTGAAAATGTTAATTAAGTTTCTAGTTTGAGAAAAGTGGCTGAGTTTGCAAAACAGTATTAAATTCTAGGACTGAGTTCAATGATATGTAGAAATGGTAAGAAACCAGTATTAACAATCCCTGAAGGATTTAATCAATTGGCACGAAGCCCAAATATATCAATCAGCTCAATTAAAATAATAATAAATAAATTTCAGTCAAATACGCAGTATATTCATCTACCGGGACGGACCAAGTCACAATCCCCAATGGTGCTCTACCCTATGCTCGCTACCCGGCGTGCAAGTCACCTCAATATAGCACTACGATGTGCAAACACGGGGTTTCAAACCCTCAGAACAGCATTTACATCTATTACTCACCTCAAGCCGGCCAAAATCCTAACTCGCTATGCCCTTGCCTCTCAAATCGACCTCCTCGCGCGTCGAATCTGACCAAAACCACAATGAATACGTCATATTATGCTATAGGATCAATACCCAATCGAAAATAATCGAAAAACATCTGTAATCCCGAAATTTACAAAACCCGAGCCCCGGGCCCACTTCTCGAAGCTCAAATTTTTTTACGAAAAAGTGTTCTTCATCTTCTCCCAATTCCGTACATATAAAGAACACCAAAATCGGAGTCCGTTTGACCCCTCAAATCGACCCCTAAATGTCTCATAATCTCAGGGCCCAAAATCCTATTTTTCTACTGTTTTTCATGAATTAAAGGCTGGGATTATGGTCTATAATCACCCATAAATGAGTTTTAATAATCAAATCACTTACCTCTGTGATACCCACTGATTTTCTCTCTTAAAAATCGCCTCAGAAGCTTTTTTCCGTTCAAAAATTGGAAGAAAACTCGATCTGCTCATTATAGGTATATTGTTCACGCGTTTTACTGCTCCCAATGGATTCCTTGTGAAATTATAATGAATTTAGGCTTTTGAATCACTCAATTTGACCTTATAATGAAGGAGATATGTAGGTTTTAAGATTTGCAAATAGTGCAGGTTTTTAATACGCCATCAGGGGCAATTTCGTCATTAACCTGAAAATCTGAGCAACCTTGGTAAAATGGCCATAAAATCCTCATACGACGTCCAAATTCGACGATTCTTTTTGCTACGGGTCCGTAATTACGATACAGATCTAATGCTTCATTCAAAACAGTAATCGGAGCTTATTTGTTCAATACGATATCATTTATGCTTGAAGAAACGACGTCGAAGCATAAGAAAAACGAGCACAACGCAGCCCAAACCTATCTGAAACTCACCCGAGCTCCTCGGAACCGCATACGAACATACTAACACGTCACATATGATCACTCAAACTTAGTTGCACTCTCAAAACACCAAAACTAACATCAAAACACCAAATTTACATCAGATTCAAGCCTAAGTTCTTCTAAAACTTCCGAAACACGCATTTGATCAAAACCTCAACCAAATCACCTCCGAATAACCTGAAATTTTGCACACACATCCCAAATCACCTAACGAAGCTACAACAACTCTCAAAATTCTATTCCGACCCTCGGATCAAAATCTCACCCATCAACCGGAATTCGCCAAAATACTAACTTCGCCAATTCAAGCCTAATTCTACATCGGACCTCCAAAATCACTTCCGATCACACTCCTAAGTCACAAATCATCCCCCGAAGCTAACCGAATCGTCGGAATCCATATCCGAGCCCTCTAACTCATAGGTGAACATCCGATTGACTTTTCCAAAACAAGCCCTCCTTAAAGAGACTAAGTGTCTCATTTCCTTCCAAAAATCAACCCAATTCAACTCGTTCACACAAGACACTGATAATGAAGCATAACGAAGCAAGAAATGGGGGAAACGGAGCGGTTCTCACGGGACGACGGGTCGGGTCGTCACATCCTCCCCAACTTAAACAAACACTCGTCCTCGAGCGTACCCAGAGTTGTCCTAAAAGCCAACCAATAGCTGAATGACCTTACCAAGCATATACCCGGGGGTGATCCTACGTCACCCTATCTCGCATAGGTCCGATAACACAACATAGCTGAAATTTCACAATCCATCTAGTCCATAAACCATAGAACCACATTGCACTTTCTGAAATCATACACAAGATCAGAACCTCACATCTATACTCAGAATAAGCCCGAACCAGCAGTAATAACCCACACCTGCAACTCAGGTGCAATCATATGATATACCGACTAAGTACAAGCTCACTCGAAACGATTTCTATTCAAGCAGTTGCCACAACACCGATCGGTAGAAAACTCTTATCACCTAAAGGTCTTATTCCAACACTTTTCATATACTACCAAGATAAATGAAACACGCCAAAACTACCATTTCTTCAGATACCATTCATGAGCCACTTTCCTTTGATAAAAGCAGATTCAGCCTCGACTCGATAATTTTCCTTCCAACAAGCTGAAATCAATGTTTGTATTCATTAGTGACTCAGCGATCACTCGAATCCAACACCACTCTGGTGATATGACACGTCAATACAGGCTAAGCACACTTGCATAATACGCGCCCAATAGTTGTTTTAATGTCTGACATACTCAATCATGAAAAATGATCAAACCGAAAGAGCTGTACCTCAGACTCATCAAGTACCATCACACACAAAGTTGAGCCATTCGTCTCAATCATAGAAATAGAACACCTGAATCTACCCCCGAAGGTCATAATTCTCGTTGCCTCCTACAATGCGCATCCTATCTCAAAACTGTTACACTGAACCTCAATCACATGCCTCAAATCGACCAGCCATAGCACCAATTTGATGTCTGGAAACAAGCAATTCATTACAACAGTGAACAAATAACATACGCACGCAACCGATATAGGAGTCATTCAACAATTCTCCATTTTAGTTGAGCACAACCCAATTTACTTCTTCTCCGCTCGAATCTTTCCACTATGAATCGATAGACACGCACCACATGTGCCATCATAACCAACAAACGATAAGACTCTCACACACAAAAAGCACCTCATAGCTCTCTCAGATACTAACTAAGCTCAATAACGATCGAAATAAACCTATCCCTCCAAATACAGTTCGGGCGCACCAAGCCAACTCATAAGCTAAACACGTTCACATATGGCTACCTAACGAACTCATTACCAAGCAAAGCTGAAGCTGCTCCTTCCACTACTTAATCCTGCCAGAGGTCGTTACGGTGCCCGACACAAATCAATATCGAAATCCCACAAACTCGCCGGTGAACATGCCCGGCAAAGAGAACGCTCCGAAAGTCGCTTAAGCACGGAACGAAACCAATGGTAGGAACTAATGCCACTGACATCATCAGACGGCCAATTAAGAAAAAGCAATCACTTCACAGCGTCCGCTGGGTCTTTGAAATATATAACCACTTGCAAGAACATAATCCAATGACCTACGCCTGCAATCCGTGGCATTTCGGCATAGCCCGTATGCCATAAGTTCAGAATTCACCTAACACTAAGAAAAGTTGAATTTCAATACACATCCAAAATCTAACATATCCAGAAAATAAAGATCCACTGAGCCCTCAATCCCGATTGGCCGGCTAAACGGGTGCCGATACACACGAATCCACAACCAGAATAGCCTGTACATGATGAACTCCAGTTCCACTCCCATATCAGCAACAGATCATCATAACTGATCCAATTTTGCGTCGAACGCATACCCACACCTTAAATACCTCATCACTTCACCATGATAGATACTTTAAAAATTTCCTGTGCACAAGCAAGCCGAATACACAATTGATCAACTAAGAAAATGCGTTAATACTACCGAAGTATATCAGTTTAATCACATTACCTTTTTCTGAGACATATCACTCTCGTTCAAATGCTTCCCAATTAAGCAGCACATTTCCTTGATTATCTGAGGCTCCCGTTGCTAAGAGTGTTTATGAAATTCTTTTCAGAACTGACTGACACAACTCGTACAGCAAATCTTGATCCTCCCAACATAATCGATATACCATACCTCCACATCAAGCTAGCAGGAGAAACTTTTTTATCTCCCTTACGAGCTCACGACATTACGCCTCATACTAGTCAGACTTCCATTGATACCATCTAGAAGAAAAAATCATTACCCATTCCAATGTCTTCCATATTCGTCAGACAATGCACCTCTTTCAACCACGTGAAATCGACAAGAACTCTCTCCATTTGTTTGCAATAAATTAAATGCAGGCGAGAATAAAATCCCCTTCTAACTCGACCAAGCTAAGCAAGCCATCAAAACCAAGAGCATGCTGCAAAATCTTGTAAGGCTCAATTACCTCGAACCGTACGATAGAAATTAATCAATATCCTTACTATACGATTGGTTCTATCAAGCTATTCCATCTAATTTCCTTCTGATTCATCATCAAATTGATATTCCCCCTTGCTGTAGCACCAACAGTCTCAACCAGGTCACTAACGAGACGCAACACAACGACCACACTGTTAAGACCCATAAGCCACTGAATCCTTCTTCAATATTCAGAAACACCACATTCAAAATACTTTACTCTGAAGGACTTTTCTGCGAATTAATTCGTTTTACTTACTTTCCGAATACTGATATATAGAATCCCAAATTATACATAAAATACCCCAAGTTTGACCTTTTTCCAATGAAAACACAGTCTCTAAACCACATATCACAACTTTAAGACACCTGATTGTTACTGTAAGAATATTGAATTAAAACATTACTCGGAGATCTTTACTTTCTTTATTCAAATGCATTACCTGATCAACGAACATAACCACCGTGCTATTGACTCTAAGAACGCAGGTATGACCTCTATCCCAATCAAAAAATATTTCCTGTCCAATGCACGATAGCATTCTTTACCAACAACACTTAAGACATCCTTGTGATTTCTCAACATTACGAGAGCACCATTAACCTTTGTCAAAATTTTGCCTTACTCCGTGCATCCTCGCCTAGTTTCCGCACCAAACTGATTTTGCCAGATGCTCAAACGGAACAACATAGCAACTACGTACATTAAAGCCCTAATCAAACTAGCAACTCCCACTTGCCTGAAGCATAGATAACACCCACAATATATAACGCACATACTCCATTGGCTGCTTAATACCATAGTGAGATTAAAACTCAATCTTCATAGCTTGTGGAAACACAAATCAATCTAGAATTTTTTTTTTGCAATCTCGATTACTCACACACAGTTTAAGCCCACTCTTAGGCATACAATTTAGACTGTACAATTTCTTCTTCACTTTACATGAGATCTCTAATATGATACATAAGGATCACACAATTTAGAACACGTCCGCAGGAGGATGACCCACACTGCTTTGCCTCCACTACCATTTCTGTATTCCCCTCCACGTCCTAAACTTACTCAGTCGCTTAGATCTTCTAGTCCTGAACTCATACGCAACATAAACTCACAGAGATTACATCTCTCCCCGATCGGTGGGGGAATCCCAGCCATCAAGGCACACTGATACTGGCGCTCACTGGCTCGCGTACAACTGTGGAAGGAATTTCCAGAGTTTCTTTTCAAGCTGATAAGACGCGATAAGATTCAAAATGTGAAGTTTATCTTTACGGCTTCTGCAGCTTCGAGGCATAAGTCAGACGTCTCCGTACGATCACGAGATCTACTAAACGGCTCATAATCGCCGAGACAATAACTAGGCTCTGAACGAACTTGTCACGAACCCCAACCCGGTCGTGATGGCGCCAAAAAACTTGCTAGCAGCCGACAATTACCAACCTTAACCATTTTATCAGTTCATGAATTAGTAACACAGATAATTATTAAGTTCAAAATACTAAAAATCCGGGAATAGAGTTGAACATGCGGAAATCCCAAATTATAAAATAACTACAACAGCCGAAGAATCCGGTGTCACAAGTCTAGCCTCTAATACATGAGTATCACCTACTACATATTGTTCTCATAGAAATCGGAAAAAAGTAAATAAGATAGAAGGAAATCAGGACTCGAGCGTCAAATGCAGCTACCTCGAACTCCAAATATGATGCTAGGCAGAGAAGTCCTCACTCAGCTCAGTAGTACCTGGATTGCACGCAAGGTGCAAGGGAGTAATGTGATATTTCCGACCCAGTGAGTAATAAACATAAAGAAAGGCTGAGAATAAGAATCCTGAATAGACACAATGTAATTCTATAATACAGCAAACTTGAACCCAGTAGCATAAAATAGTAAATAGTGAAAATAATTATAGAAATATCACAACATATAATAAGTAAATGACAATCAAGTATGCAATGCAACACATAGATCGGTACTCTCCAGTACCCGTTGCGGCGTGCACCCGCTCCAATTTATTTATTCGTTGAGGCCGCTCACTGGGATGTGCAGACGCCGGAGGGGCCCCTTAAACGGCCCAAGAGCAATATAAGCCATCTCGTGGCATCAACTAGGCCCTCGGCTCATATCAATATCAATATCACACCGCTGCGGCGCGCAGCCGATCCCATACTCAGTCCAAAATCACATAAGCCCCTCGGGCACAGTAATATAGAAATTTCAGCCCAAACTTCATTTGAAAATGTTAATTAAGTTTCTAGTTTAGAAAGTGGCTGAGTTTGCAAAACAGTATTAAATTCTCGGACCTAGTTCAATGATAATGTAAGAATAAGTAAGAAACCAGTATTAACAATCCCTGAAGGATTTAATCATTGGCATGAAGCCCAAATATATCAATCAGCTCAATTAAATAATAATAATAAATTTCAGTCAAATCGCAGTAATATTCATCTACCGGGACGACCAAGTCACAATCCCCAATGGTGCTCTACCCAGCTCACTACCCGGCGTGCAAGTCACCTCAATATAGCATTACATGTGCAAACAGGGGTTTCAAAACCCTCAGCACAGCATTTACATCTATTACTCACCTAAAGCCGGCCCAAAATCTACTCGCTATGCCTTGCTCTTCAAATCGACCCCTCGCGCGCGAATCTGACCAAAACCACAACGATATGTCACATTATGCTTATAGATCAATACCCAAATCGAAATAATCGAAAAACAATCAATAATCCCAAAATTTACAAAACCCGAAGCCCCGGCTCACTTCTCGAAACTCAAAATTTTTTACGGAAAGTGTTCTTCATCTTCTCCTATTCGTACATATAAAGACACCAAAATCGAGTCCGTTTGACCCCTCAAATCGACCCCTAAAGGTCTCATAATCTCAGGGCCCAATCCTATTTTTTCTACTTGTTTTTCATGAAATTAAAGGCTGGATTATGGTCTATACACCCATAAACGTAGTTTTAATTAATCAAATCACTTACCTCTGTGATACCCACTGATTTCTCTCTTAAAAATCTCCTCAGAAGCTTTTTCCCGTTCAACAATTGGAAGAAAACTCGATCTGCTCATTAGTAGTAGTATATGTTCCACTGCTATTTGCGTTTAAACTGCTCCCAATGGATTCCTTGTGAATTCTAATAATTTAGGCTTTTGAATCACTCAATTTGACCTTATAATGAAGGAGATATGTAGGTTTTTAAGATTTGCAAATAGTGGTAGGTTTTTAATACGCCGTTAGAGGCAATTTCGTCATTAACCTGAAAATCTGAGCAACCTTGGTAAAATGGCCATAAATCCTCATACGATCTCCAAATTCGACGATTATTTTTTGCTACGGTCGTAATTAGATACGGATCTAATGCTTCATTCAAACAGTAATCGGAGCTCATTTGTTCAATATGATATCAATTTATGCTTGAAGAAACGACGTCGAAGCATAAAAAACGAGCACAACCAGCCAACCTATAGAAACTCACCCGAGCTCCGTGGAACCTGCATAAAAACATATCACGTCACTATGAATCATTCAAACTTAGTTGCACTCTCAAAATACCCAAAACTAACATCAAAACAAACCAAATTTACATCGAATTCAAGCCTAAGTTCTTCTAAACTTCCGAAACCGCATTTGATCATACCCAACCAAATCAACCTCCGAATAACCTGAATTTTTGCACACACTCACCATCATAAACGAAGCTACAACAACTCTCGGAATTACCATTCCGACTCCTCGGATCAAAAATCTCACCCATTCAACCGGAATTCGCCAAATACTACTTCTTCGCGCAATATCCAAGCCCTTAATTCTCACAAATCGACCTGCTCTTTCTTCAAAATCACTTCCGAAATCACACTTACCTAAGTGTCACAAAATCATCCCCCCGAAAGCTAACCGAATCGGTCGGACTCCATATCCGAGCCCTTAACTCAATAGGTCAAACATCCGATTGACTTTCAAAACAAGCCTCCTAAGAAACTAAGTGTCTCATTTCCTTCCAAAAATCAACCCAATCAACTCGTTCCACAAGAACTGATAATGAAGCATAACTGAGCAAAAATGGGGGAAACGAGCGGTTTCCAACGGACGGTCGGTCGTCAAATCAGATTATTTCAATGGTGAGTACATGATTTTGAGAAAATTCTCCTTTCCCCGCAAGACGAGTTTGTTTCTTGAGTCACCAAGAAAATATTTCTTTTCTTCTCTTCGTCAATTACTGGGTGTAAACAACAATTTATTTTTGTCTGCCACAAATGTGCTAGTACACCAGCAGTGTATCACACATTTCCAATACTGGCCAATTTATTTAATTGGGAAATGACCGAACCATTATATTATTATCGTTTTTGTCAAATTTATTTTGAATTAGCGAGATATCTCATTATTTCAATCCTCTTGCATTGAGGTTGCATTTTTCCTTGGAAGGTTTTTATTTTAAGCAATGGATATGTTACCGATGGTCTATTCACATACTGTGTTTTGACTAAAGCTGTATTTTTGGGCTGGGCCCGGGCTAAAATGGCAAGGGCCGGTCTAACGGTCCGGGCTTTGGCGGTTTTCGAGGCCCAACGACGGTCCGGGATTTAAACGTGCCTGGTGGGTGGAACGCCAACTGTGGGCTAGCCACCATGGTCCTGGTGCTAATAATGGGGCGTGCACTGGCTAAACGGGCCTTAAAAAGTGTTCCGGGTATTTTTTTTTTTTTATCTCATGCATTTTCTTGTAATTATATATATTATAATATTCTATATATATATAGTATATATATATACACACACTATATAATTGCCTTATATGTATATTATTTATATATAATATATATAGTAATATATATGATATATATAGTATATCTAATATGTATATATATATATATATTGTTATATTAATATATTTATGGCCTATATTATATACCTATATATTATATTATATTATATTATAACTATATTATATATTTTATATATATATATATTATATATATAGTATATATTATATATATATATATATATTATATCATATAATTATATATATTGCCTTATATATTTCTTTGTAAAATATATTTAGAATTTGGTACTTACATCTTATATAAATTTAACAAAACACAGATGATATGCGAAAAAAAATTGCAAAAGAATTTATTCAAGGGAATGCTTAATAATTTTTATTATTACGAATTAAACAATGGATATATCTTTTCTTAGTCTTTCTCCCCATGGAATGAGCAACACAGAGTGTATACCAATTAAAGGAAAAATAAACTAAATGAAGATGTGACCATAATACAAGTTACATATTATCCTATACATAGTGTATTCTACATTCAAATTCATAAATCCCTTTCAGGTTCGGAGAAATTCCGTTGGTAGTGTGGACGAAAAAGAAGCTTGTTATTATTGCACGCTGTTCCGCGATAGCAGCATCTATGCAAGTTCCGCTACATTTCTTCATAAGCGTTCGTCTATCTCGGTTGTGATTCAGAAAGTTCCAAAATTTTCTTTTTCCCGAACGGATCCATCTCCGAAGAGTATGGATTTTTCCAAGCTCTCCTCATAGACCGCTCTAATGATACCGATTTTGAAGTCTCGCTTTGACTGAAGAGGTCTCTGATGTATGCACTGTTGAAGTTGAAACACTAAATTATCTCGAGCAATGCTGAAAGCATCGGAAAGGTATTTTCTTTTGTTTTTACCCCATTCACAAACCTAAGGTGCTGTCTTGGTTCTCTTTTTTCAAAGTCCCTGCGCAAATAAAGCTTGAATAGTATTTAGTTGTGAAGTATCACTAATATTGATCATATTGAGAACCCTGAAACCGCTCTCCCCAAGAACTAAAGATGCTTTTAGCCGCATTTTTTAGATGATCTGGCGAACTAGACGAAGTAAGAGTTTGGAACATTTTGGTCTAGCATGATCTAAGGCAAGTTATAAGTTCATTCTAAATATTTTGAACATTTATTTTATTTTTGAAGCTTTTGTGCCAATTCTGCAACGTGTAATAGCGATAATTCCTCATTGAAAAGATCTAATTAATCTATGAAGCTTTATAATTTTGAATACCAAAAGTGAATGGATGACACTCCTTAAAAATTTCAATCGGTAGG
>NW_017675202.1:72599-73279 GCF_001879085.1 Nicotiana attenuata | reverse complement strand
ATTGCATCAAGGACAACCTTTGGTTTGCTTTACTGAAGCAGAAGTGGAACGCATGAACGTGATCGAAGGTTTGCAGTATGCAGTGGTCTGCAAATTCTCATATGGTTGGCGGGAGATTAACGAATTACGTCGTATCCTTCCTATTTAATGTGGTATCAAGGGTGAATGCACAATTGGGTATTTACGAGATAGGCATATCTTAATTAGACTTACACTGTGGCAGGACTTCATTGAATTTTCATCAAAGGGAGTACATTATGTTAAGGACAAGTTTGGAGATGAATATCAATTTAGAACGTTGATATATGATGCTAAATTCAAGGTTGGCGAGGAGACACCAAAAGTTATGGCATGGATTTCTTTTCCTAATCTGCTGCCAACATATTTTGTTAAGGAATGCCTTTTTTCATTAGCTTCTACAGTTGGTAAGCCATTACATCTTGACCAAGCTACACTGAACAAGACCAGACCAAGTTGTGCACGTGTGAAAGTATTAGTTGACTTACTAGCTGATCTCCCTAACAAGGTTAGGATGGATATTGTTAATGAAAGCACTGGAGAGATAAGAACTGAATGGGTGAATATCAAATATGACTATCTTCCTAAATACTGCAAAGAATGCAAGCTACAAGGGCATGATCTGTTGGAATGCTGGAGGGTGCATCCTGAGCTTATGGTAA
>NW_017675202.1:67495-68061 GCF_001879085.1 Nicotiana attenuata | reverse complement strand
CTTTTCCGGCTGGTCAGCCCCCTCTAACGTCTGCCCAGCCTTCTACTACACCAAACAATAATTCCCAACCTTCAAATCCATCTAGCGATAAACCAGCGCCCATGAACTATGCTAAAGCAGTTAAGCCTACGTTAAACAACGCTGCCATGCACGATCGAGCAGTGGTTACAGAACCAATTGCCCTTAGAAGAGCTACATTGCATCAAGGACAACCTTTGGTTTGCTTTACTGAAGCAGAAGTGGAACGCATGAACGTGATCGAAGGTTTGCAGTATGCAGTGGTCTGCAAATTCTCATATGGTTGGCCGGAGATTAACGAATTACGTCGTATCCTTCCTATTCAATGTGGTATCAAGGGTGAATGCACAATTGGGTATTTACGAGATAGGCATATCTTAATTAGACTTACACTGTGGCAGGACTTCATTGAATTTTCATCAAAGGGAGTACATTATGTTAAGGACAAGTTTGGAGATGAATATCAATTTAGAACGTTGATATATGATGCTAAATTCAAGGTTGGCGAGGAGACACCAAAACGTTATGGTATGGATTTCTTTTACCTA
>NW_017675202.1:60712-63990 GCF_001879085.1 Nicotiana attenuata | reverse complement strand
GTAAATAAGCTGACAAACAGTGGAAAGGGAAGCTGCTATCTAGTTCGGGGGTAGGGCTGTTCTAATATCTAATGTTCTTCAGAGCATGCCAATCCATTTATTGTCTGCTGTTAACCCCCCTAGCTATGTAATAAACAGATTACATAAGATATTTGCACAATTCTTTTGGAGTAGTTCAGTGAGTGGTAATAGTAGACATTGGGCATCCTGGACCACATTATGTATGCCATGTGATGAAGGGGGAATAGGATTCAGATCTTTACATGATGTAGCAAAGGCACTCTTTTGTAAGCTGTGGTGGAATTTTAGAACTAGGCCAAGCCTGTGGAGTTCATTCCTGAGTCAGAAATACTGCAAGAAATTAAATGCAGTAATTGTGCCATGGAGAGAGGGTTCACATGTGTGGAGAAAGATGTTGGAATGCAGAGATTTAATAGAACACCAGATCTTCTGGAGGATTGGAATGGGATCATCACTGTTTTGGTATGATAATTGGACAAGGCTTGGGGCTCTATATTTCCTGGTCCCACCAGAATTTGTCATAGATGATGATGTGCATAATGTATATGATCTGGTAGAAAGTGGAGCATGGGATGCAAACAGATTAATGCAGATTTTACCTGAAGAACTGGCACTGCACATTATTGAAAACATAAGGCCACCTAATATGAATGCTGGAATAGATACACCCTTTTGGATGCTGGACTCTAGAGGTCAATTTTCTGTCAAGACTGCATGGGAATATTTAAGAAGAAGGGACAATCCTAGAACAGCATATAAAATGATGTGGGTGAGAGGTCTCCCTTTCAAAATTTCTTTCTTTATGTGGAAAGTTTGGAAGGCTAAGCTGCCCCTGGATGATTTTATGAGAAGGCTTGGGTACTTTATGCCATCTAAATGCTGGTGTTGTGCTGCACCTAAACAGGAATCTTTGGTACACTTATTTTTCACATCTAAGGCTGCTGAAACAGTATGGGGATACTTCTTACCAAGGGCAGGAATTGCAGTTCATGATTTGACACTTCATCAGGCTATTACAAAATGCTGGACTGCAACAGTTGTTCATAGACTAAAGCCAATTATGCAGGCACTACCTTCTTGTATTGTGTGGGAGTTGTGGAAAAGAAGAAATAGTTTGAAATATGGAGAATCAGTGTCAGTAAGTAGGGTGATTTATCAGGTTTCTACTACTTTACAACACTTGGTACAATTAAGGAAACCAGGTTTAAAGGTTCCTCACAGGTGGTCCAATCTGTTGTACATGATGGAGCATTATACTCCAACTCTGAAGTATGAGAAGGTGATATGGGAATTTCCACAAGCTGGATGGATAAAGGTTAACACTGATGGAGCATGTAGAGGTAATCCTGGGAGAAGCTCTATTGGTTTTTGCTTGAGAGATGAAGCAGGAGAATTAAAATATGCACAAGGGAAGGAGATTAGAGAGGGTACAAATACTGAAGCTGAGGCAGCAGCAATTCTGGAGGCCCTGAGAATGTGTAGAGCCATGAAGTTCAGTCAGATTTGGTTGCAGACTGATTCACTACTGTTGAAAAACATAATTGAGGGATTATGGAAGCCCCCCTGGTGTATTGTTGATCAGATAGAGGAAATACTGAGATTGAAAGGGGAGTTTAATCTCAGAATATCACATACATTTAGGGAAGGTAATCACTTAGCAGATCATCTAGCAAATTATGCATTGGATGAGGGAGATATGGAATGTTATGGATTTTGGGACCTGGATATTCAAGGTAGAAGATTGGTGAATGAAGATAAGATGCAATGCCCTGTTCTGAGAGTAAGAGTTGCCAGAAGTTAGCAGAAGAAAAGGAGGATGGGGGAGAATTAGAATCAGGAGTTGCCTATAGCCTCACTCATACTCAAATCTGGATAGAGGAGAGTATGAGTGAACTTTTTATTACTAATCTGGTTTTCTTTTTTGCAGGTACAGTTAAACTATCTATATTCTATACTTTAATGAAACCTAAGATGGTGGTATTAGTACTTAGTACTCAGTCCATTTGGGTAGATTTAAGTATAGAATATAGTATAGTACCAAAGGCATTCAAAGAGAGAGTGGCAGAATCAGGGAAGTGTTGTCTTTCACAAAGGATAACACTTAGTCACACACAAAGAAGAAGGAAGAATACACAGAAACACAGATTGCAGACATTGGAGTTCCAAATCATAGGAAGTCAAATGGATGATGCATCTGTGGAAAAGGGAATCAGTTCATATGGGAAATTTCAAGGAAATACATACATGGTGTCATGCAATGTCCAAATCCTTTGGGAGGAGGACATGAAGATCAGAGAATGTTTGTTACAGATTAAAGCTCCATTAATCTGTTGTTATACAGGTAAGTGGACTTTGTTATTGTTTTATGGTGTAATTGAGGTTCATTTGGTGGTATTAATGCTATGCATTCATTCCAATGGACTTAAATTACATCTAAACAATACCATAAGGACAAAATGTGCATATCATCAACAACAGCAGACACAAAATCAACATACAGTGTATAATAGGCATATAAGTCTAACAGACATATCAATCATATCTATAATCTATGGTTTAAGGTGGCTCCAGGTGGTGGTATTAGTACTACGTACTCAATCCACCGGAGTTAAATTAGATCTAGACTATAGAGTGGTTGCAGAGAACATCAATGGCAATATATCGTACAAGATTATAGGTTGTACAAACATGACAATACTGACAGAAAGAAAGGACAAACATGCACAGTTTTTGGGGCTTATACTTGTACAGTTTGCAGACAGTAAAATCATTATTGTTAGTGATTTTAACTGGATGATGCAAAATGACGAGAATAGGAATAAGGACAAGAGGTACAGAAATGAAATACATCTAGGTCTTTCTATTACAACATTCTACAAGGGAAGGGAGAGTACAAACTCGATTAAAGCACTCATAAGCAATTCCAATAGGGTACAGCAGGGCGTGGTCGAAGGTGACTCTGAAGTTTGGCATTTCAGAACAGCTGCAGCTAAGCAAGAGATTGTGGAAGTCCATCATAACCTCTCCAACGCGATGCACAAGGATCCAGGAACATACAAGAATAATCAGGTAAGAAAAGTTGTTAGACCATTGGATTGAATGTAAAATGAAGAACACAGTAGAGAGAAGGAGGAGAGAGGAGGTCGATATTACCTATGTCGGCTGCACTTGGAAATGAATGGACAAATACATACATATGTGAATATATGTGTAATAAAGAGGCAGATAGTGGAATACACGCGTTCAGTTGCAAAACT
>NW_017675202.1:42540-59056 GCF_001879085.1 Nicotiana attenuata | reverse complement strand
TATTAGGCGATCCTGTTCCGGTTCCGTCCCATGGCGTCGGGCTTGGGCCATGGCAGGTGAAAATACAGGCACAACTAGCGAAATTCCAATTTAATTGCCATAAAATGCCAAAAAATGTAATTTGGTCATGGCGAGGCGGTGACTATGGTTCCATCCCACGGCATCGGGCTTGGGCAATGGCAGGCGAAAATACAGGCACGACTGGCGGAATTCCAGTTTAATTGCCGTAAAATGCCAAAAAATATAATTTGTTCATGGCGGGGCGGTGACTATGGTTACTTAGGACATATTTGATGTCCCGAACAAATATTAGGCGATCCGGTTCCGGCTCCATCCCACGGCGTTGAGCTTGAGCCATGGCAGGAGAAAATACAGGCACGACTGGCGGAATTCCAGATTAATTGCCATAAAATGCCAAAAAATGTAATTTGGTCATGGCGGGGCGGTGACTGTGGTTCCTTAGGTCGTATTTGATGTCGCAGACAAATATTAGACGATCCGGTAACGGCTCCATCCCACAGCGTCGGGCTTCGGCCATGGCAGGCAATAATATAGGCACGACTGGCGGAAATCCAGTTTAATATCCGTAAAATGCCAAAAAATTTAATTTAGTCCTAGCGGGGCGGTGAATATGGTTCCTTAGGTCGTATTTGATGTCCCGGACAAATATTAGGCGATCTGGTAATGGCTCCGTCGCACGGCGCCGGGCTTGGGCTATGGCAGGCGAAAATACAGGCACGACTAGCGGAATTCCAGTTTAATTGTCGTAAAATGCCAAAAAATGTAATTTGGTCATGGCGGGGCGGTGACTATGGTTCCTTAGGTTGTATTTGATGTCCCGGACAAATATTAGGCGATCCGGTTCCGGCCCCGTCACACGTCGTCGGGCTTGGACCATTGCAGGCGAAAATACAGGCATGACTGGCGAAACTCCAGTTTAATTGCCGTAAAATGCCAAAATTGGTCATGGCGGGGCGGTGAATATGGTTCCTTAGGTCGTATTTAATATCTCGGACAAATATTAGGCGATCCGGTAACGGCTCCGTCCCACGGCATCGACCTTGGGCCATGGCAGGCCAAATGTAGGCACGACTGGCAGAATTCGAATTTAATTGTCGTAAAATGCCAAAAAATGTAATTTGGTCATGTCGGGGCGGTGACTATGGTGACATAGGTCGTATTTGATGTCCCGGAACAAATACTAGGCGATCCGGCTCCCGCTCCATCCCACGGTGTCGGGCTTCGGCCTTGGCGGGCGAAATTCCAGTTTAATTGCCGTAAAATGCCAAAAAATGTAATTTGGTCATGGCGGGGCGGTGACGATGGTTCCTTAGGTCGTATTTGATAGCCTAGACAAATATTAAGCGATCCGATTCCGACTCCCTCCCACGGCGTCGGGCTTGGGCCATGGCAGGCGAAAATACAGGTACAACTGGCGGAGTTCCAGTTTAATTGCCGTAAAATGCCAAAAATATAATTTTGTCATGGCGGGGCGGCGACTAAGGTTCCTTAGGTCGTATTTGATGTCCCAGACAAATATTAGGCGATCCGGTTCTGGCTCCGTCCCACAGCGTCCGGCTTGGGCCATGGCAGGCGAAAATACAGGCACGACTAGCGGAATTCCAGTTTAATTGTCGTAAAATGCCAAAAAATGTAATTTGGTCATGGCGGGGCATTGACTATGGTTCCTTAGGTCGTATTTGATGTCCAGGACAAATATTTGGCGATCCGATTCCGGCTCCGTCCCACGGCGTCGGGCTTGGGCCATGGCAGGCGAAAATACAGGCACGATTGGCGGAATTCCAGTTTAATTGTCGTAAAATGCCAAAAAATATAATTTTCTCATGGCGGGGCGGTGACTATGGTTCCTTAGTTCATATTTGATGTCCCGGACAAATATTAGGTGATCCGGTTCCGGCTCCGTCCCACGGCGTCGGGCTTGGGCCATGGTAGGTAAAAATACAGGCACGGCGGGAAATTCTAGTGTAATTGCCATAAAATGCCAAAAAATGTAATTTGGTCACGGCGGCGCGGTGACTATGGTTCCATACGTAGTTTTTGATGGCCCAGGAAAATATTAGGTGATCCGGTTCCGGCTCCGTCCCACGGCGTCGGGCTTGGGCCATGGCAGGCGAAAATACTGGCGCGACGGACAGAATTCCAGTTTTATTGTCGTAAAATGCCAAAAAATGTAATTTGTTCAAGGCGGGGCGGTGACTATAGTTCCTTAGATCGTATTTGATGTCCTGGAAAAATATTAGGCTATCCTATTCCGGCTCCGTCCCACGGCGTCAGGCTTGGGCCATGGCAGGCGAAAATGCAGGCACGACTGGCGGAATTCCAGTTTAATTGCCATAAAATGCCAAAAAATATAATTTGGTCATGGCAGGGCGGTGACTATGGTTCCATAGGTCGTATTTGATGTGCTACAGAAATATTAGGTGATCCAGTTCCGGCTCCATCCCACGGCGTCGGACTTGGGCCATGGCAAGCGAAAATACAGGCACGACGGGCGGAATTCTAGTTTAATTATCGTAAAATGCAAAAAAATGTAAATTGGTCATGGCGGGGCGGTAACTATTGTTCCTTAGGTCGTATTTGATGTCCCGGACAAATATTAGGCGATCCTGTTCCGGCTCCGTCCCATGGCGTCGGGCTTGGGCCATTGCAGGTGAAAATACATGCACGACTGGCGGAATTCCAGTTTAATTGCCTTAAAACGCCAATAATATAATTTGGTCATGGCAGGGTGGTGACTATGGTTCCTTAGGTCGTACTTGATGTCTCAGACAAATAATAGGCGATCCGGTTCTAGCTCCGTCCCACGGCGTCGGGCTTGGGCCATGGTAGACGAAAATACAGGCACGACTGGCGGATCTCCAGTTTAATTGCTGTAAAATGCCAAAAAATGTAATTTGGTCATGGCGGCGCGGTGAATATGGTTCCTTACGTCGTATTTGATGTTCCGGACAAATATTAGGAGGTCCGGTAAAGGCTCTGTCCCACGGCGTCGACCTTGGGCCATGGCAGGCCAAAATACAGGCACGATTGGCGGAATTCCAAGTTAATTGCCGTAAAATGCCAAAAATTTAATTCGGTCATAGCGGGGCAGTGACTATGGTTCCTTAGGTCGTATTTGCTGTCCCAGACAAATATTAGGCTATCCGGGTCCGGCTAAATTCCATAACATCGGGTTTGGGCCATGGCAGGCGAAAATACAGGCACGACTAGCGGAATTCCAGTTCAATCGCCGTAAAATGCCAAAAAATGTAATTTGGTTATGGCGGGGCGATGGTTATGGTTCCTTAGGTCGTATAAGATGTCCCAGACAAATAATAGGCGGTCCAGTTCTGGCTCCGAACCACGGCGTCGGGCTTGGGCCATAACAGCCCAAAATACAGGCACGACTGGCGGAATTCCAGTTTAATTGCCGTAAAATGCCAAAAAATATAATTTGGTCATTGCGGGGTGGTGATTATGATTCCTTAGGTCGTATTTGATGTGCTGGAAAAATATTAGGCGATCCGTTCCGGCTCTGTCCCACGGCGTGGGGCTTGGGCCATGGCAGGCGAAAATACAGGCACGACGGGCGGAATTCTAGTTTATTTTTCGTAAAATGCAAATAAATGTAATTTGGTCATGGCCGGGCGATGACTATGGTTCCTTAGGTCGTATTTGATGTCCCGAAATATTAGGCGATCCTGTTCTGGCTCCGTCCCATGGCGTCGGTCTTGGGCCATGGTAGGCGAAAATGCAGGCACGATTGGCGAAACTCCAGTTTCATTGCCACAAAATGCCAAAATTGGTCATGGCGGGGCGGTGAATATGGTTACTTAGGTCGTATTTAACGTCCCGGACAAATATTAGGTGATCCGGTAACGGCTCTGTCCCATGGCGTCGACCTTGGGCCATGGCAGGCCGAAATACAGGCACGATAGGCGGAATTCCAGTTTAATTGCCGAAAAATACCAAAAATGTATTTTGTCCATAGCGGGGCGGTGACTATGGTTCCTTAGGTCGTATTTGATGTCCTAGTCAAATATTAGGCGATCCGGCAACGGCTCTGTCCCGCGGCATCGACCTTGGGCCAGGCAGGCCAAAATAGAGGCACGACTGGCGGAATTCCAGTTTAATTGCCGTAAAATGCCAAAAAATGTAATTTGGTCATGGAGGGGCGGTGACTAAGGTTCCTTAGGTCGTATGATGTCTGGGACAAATATTAGGCGCTCTGGTTCTGGCTCCGTTCCACGGCGTCCGGCTTGGGCCATGGCAGGCGAAACTACAGGCACAACTGGCAGAATTCCAATTTTGTAGCCGTAAAATGCCAAAAAATGTAATTTTGTCATGGCGGGGCGGTGACTATTGTTACTTAGGTCGTATTTCATGTCATGGCCAAGTAATAGGCGATCCGCTTCCGGCTTCATCCCACGACGTCGGGCTTGGGCCATGGCAGGCAAAAATAATGGCACGACGGGCGAAATTCCAGTTTAATTGCCGTAAAATGCCAAAAAATGTAATTTGGTCATGGCAGGGCAGTGACTATGGTTTCTTAGGTCGTATTTCATGTCCCAGACAAATATTAGGCGATCGGGTAACGGCTCCGTCGCACGGCATCAACCTTGGGCCATGGCAGGCCAAAATACAGGCACGACTGGCGGAATTCGAGTTTAATTGCCGTAAAACACCAAAAAATGTAATTTGGTCATGGCGGGGCAGTGACTATGGTTCCTTAGGTACTATATGATGTCTTGGACAAATATTAGGCGATCCGGTTCCGGCTCCGTCCCACGGCATCGACCTTGGCAGGCAAAAATACAGGCACGACGGGCGAAATTCCAGTTTAATTGTTGTAAAATGCCAAAAAATGTAATTTGGTCATGGAGGAGCAGTGAATATGGTTCCTTAGGTCGTATTTGATGTCCCGGACAAATATTAGGCGATCCGGTAATGGTTTCATCCCACGGCGTCGGGCTTGGGCCATGGCAGGCCAAAATACAGGCACGACTGGCGGAATTCCATTTTAATTGCCGTAAAATGCCAAAAAATCTAATTTGGTCACTACGGGGTGGTGACTATGGTTCCTTAGGTCGTATTTGATGTGCTGGACAAATATTAGGCGGTCCAGTTCCGGCTCCGAACCACGGCGTCGGGCTTGGGTCATGGCAGGCGAAAATACAGGCTCGACTGGCGTATTTCGAGTTTAATTGCCGTAAAATGCCAAAAAATATAATTTGGTCATGGCGGGCAGTGACTATGGTTCCTTAGGTCGTATATGATGTCTCAGACAAATATTAGGTGATCCAGTTCCGGCTCCATCCCACGGCGTCGGGCTTGGGCCTTGGCAGGCGAAAATACTGGCACGACGGGCGAAATTCCAGATTAATTGTCGTAAATGCCAAAAATGTAATTTGGTCATGGAGGGGCTGGTGAATATGGTTCCTCAGGTTGTATTTGATGTCCCGGACAAATATTAGGCGATCCGGTAACGGCTCCGTCCCACGGCGTCGGGCTTGGGCCATGGCAGGCCAAAATACAGGCAAGACTGGCGGAATTCCAGTTTAATTGCCGAAAAATGCCAAAAAATGTAATTTGGTCATTGCGGGGTGGTGACTATGGTTCCTTAGGTCGTATTTGATGTCCCGAACAAATATTAGGCGATCCTGTTCCGGTTCCGTCCCATGGCGTCGGGCTTGGGCCATGGCAGGTGAAAATACAGGCACAACTAGCGAAATTCCAATTTAATTGCCATAAAATGCCAAAAAATGTAATTTGGTCATGGCGAGGCGGTGACTATGGTTCCATCCCACGGCGTCGGGTTTGGGCCATGGCAGGCGAAAATACAGGCACGACTTGTGGAATTCTAGTTTAATTGCCGTAAAATGCCAAAAAATATAATTTTTTCATGGCGGGGTGGTGACTATGGTTACTTAGGTCGTATTTGATGTCCCGAACAAATATTAGGCGATCCGGTTCCGGCTCCGTCCCACGGCGTCGGGCTTGGGCCATGGCAGGCGAAAATACAGGCACGACTGGCGGAATTCCAGTTTAATTGCCGTAAAATGCCAAAAAATGTAATTTGGTCATGGAGGGGCGGTGACTGTGGTTCCTTAGATCGTATTTGGTGTCGCATACAAATATTAGACGATCCGGTAACGGCTCCGTCCCACAGCGTCGGGCTTGGGCCATGGCAGGCGTTAATATAGGCACGACTGGCGGAAATCCAGTTTAATATCCGTAAAATGCCAAAAAATTTAATTTAGTCCTAGCGGGGCGGTGAATATGGTTCCTTAGGTCGTATTTGATGTCCCGGACAAATATTAGGCGATCTGGTAATGGCTCCGTCGCACGGCGCCGGGCTTGGGCTATGGCAGGCGAAAATACAGGCACGACTGGCGGAATTCCAGTTTAATTGCCGTAAAATGCCAAAAAATGTAATTTGGTCATGGCGGGGCGGTGATTATGGTTCCATAGGTTGTATTTGATGTTCAGGTTAGGCGATCCGGTTCCGGCTCCGTCCCACGGCGTCGGGCTTGGGCCATAGCAGGCAAAAATAGTGGCACGACTGGCGGAATTCCAGTTTAATTGCCGTAAAATGCCAAAAAATGTAATTTGGTCAAGGCGGGGCGGTGACTATAGTTCCTTAGATCGTATTTGATGTCCTGGACAAATATTAGGCTATCCTATTCCGGCTCCGTCCCACGGCGTCAGGCTTGGGCCATGGCAGGCGAAAATACAGGCACGACTGGCGGAATTCCAGTTTAATTGCCGTAAAATGCCAAAAAATGTAATTTGGTCATGGCGGGGCGGTGACTATGGTTCCTTGGGTCGTATTTGATGTCTCGGACAAATATTAGGTGATCCGGTTCCGGCTCCGTCCCACGGCGTCGGGCTTGGGCCATGGCAGGCGAAAATACAGGCACGACGGGAAATTCTAGTTTAATTGCCGTAAAATGCCAAAAAATATAATTTGGTCATGGAGGGGCGGTGACTATGGTTCCTTAGGTCATATTTGATGTCCCGGACAAATATTAGGCAATCCGGTTCCGGCTCCGTCCCACGGCGTCGGGCTTGGGCCATGGCAGGTGATAATATAGGCACGATTGGCGGAATTCCAGTTTATTTGCCGCGAAATACCAAAAACTATATTTTGGTATGGCAGGGCGGTGACTATGGTTCCTTAGGTCGTATTTGATGTCGCGGGCAATTATGGCGATCCGGTTCTAGCTCCGTCCCACGGCGTCGGGCTTGGGCCATGGCAGGCGAAAATGCAGGCACGACTGGCGGAATTCCAGTTTAATTGCCATAAAATGCCAAAAAATATAATTTGGTCATGGCAGGGCGGTGACTATGGTTCCATAGGTCGTATTTGATGTGCTACAGAACTATTAGGTGATCCAGTTCCGGCTCCATCCCACGACGTCGGGCTTGGGCCATGGCAAGCGAAAATACAGGCACGACGGGCGGAATTCAAGTTTAATTGTCGTAAAATGCAAAAAAAAATGTAATTTGGTCATGGCGGGCGGTGACTATTGTTCCTTAGGTCGTATTTGATGTCCCGGACATATATTAGGAGATCCTGTTCCGGCTCCGTCCCATGGCGTCGGGCTTGGGCCATGGCAGGTGAAAATACTTGCACGACTAGCGGAATTCCAGTTTTATTGCCTTAAAATGCCAAAAATATAATTTGGTCATGGCAGGGTGGTGACTATGGTTCCTTAGGTCATACTTGATGTCTCAGACAAATATTAGGCGATCCGGTTCTAGCTCCATCCCACGACGTCGGGCTTGGGCCATGGCAGACGAAAATACAGGCACGACTGGCGGAACTCCAGTTTAATTCCTGTAAAATGCCAAAAAATGTAATTTGGTCTTGGCGGGGCGGTGAATATGGTTCCTTAGGTCGTAGTTAATGTCCCGGACAAATATTAGGTGATCCGGTAACGACTCTGTCCCACGGCATCGACCTTGGGCCATGGCAGGCCAAAATACAGGCATGATAGGCGGAATTCCAATTTAATTGCCGTAAAATGCCAAAAATGTAATTTGTTCATAGCGGGGCGGTGACTATGGTTACTTAGGTCGTATTTGATGTCCTAGACAAATATTACGCGATCCAGCAACGGCTCCGTCCCACGACATCGACCTTGGGCCAGGCAGGCCAAAATACAGGCACGACTGGCGGAATTCCAGTTTAATTGCCGTAAAATGCCAAAAAATGTAATTTGGTCATGGACGGGTGGTGACTAAGGTTCCTTAGGTCGTATGATGTCCCAGACAAATAATAGGCGATCTGGTTCCGGCTCCGTCCCACGGCGTCCGGCTTGGGCCATGGCAGGCGAAAGTACAGGCACGACTGGAAGAATTCCAATTTTGTAGCCGTAAAATGCCAAAAAATGTAATTTGGTCATGGCGGGGCGGTGACTATTGTTCCTTAGGTCGTATTTTATGTGCCGGACAATTTAATAGGCGATCCGGTTCCGGCTTCATCCCACGGCGTCGGGCTTGGGCCATGGCAGGCGAAAATAATGGCACGACGGGCGAAATTCCAGTTTAATTTCCGTAAAATGCCAAAAAATATAATTTCGTCATGGCGGGGCGGTGACTATGGTTCCTTAGGTCGTATTTCATGTCCCAGACAAATATTAGGCTATCGGGTAATGGCTCCGTCGCACGGCATCGACCTTGGGCCATGGCAGGCCTAAATACAGGCAAGACTGGCGGAATTCGAGTTTAATTGCCGTAAAATGCCAAAAAATGTAATTTGGTCGTGGCGGGGTAGTGACTATGGTTCTTAGGTCGTATATGATGTCTCGAACAAATATTAGGCGATCCGGTTCCGGCTCCGTCCCACGGCATCGACCTTGGCAGGCGAAAATACAAGCACGACGGGCCAAATTCCAGTTTAATTGCTGTAAAATGCCAAAAAATGTAATTTGGTCATGGAGGGGTAGTGAATATGGTTCCTTAGGTCGTATTTGATGTCCCGGACAAATATTAGGCGATCCGGTAATGACTTCATCCCACGGCGTCGGGCTTTGGCCATGGCAGGCCAAAATACAGGCACGACTTACGGAATTCCAGTTAATTGCCGTAAAATGCCATAAAATGTAATTTGGTCATGGCGGGGCGGTGACTATTGTTCCTTAGGTTGTATTTGATGTCCCGGACATATATTAGGCGATCCGGTTCCGGCTCCGTCCCACGGCGTCGGGCTTGGGCCATGGCATGCGAAAATACAGGCACGACTGCTGGAATTCCAGTTTAATTGCCGTAAAATACCAAAAAATTTAATTTGGTCATGGAGGGGCAGTGACTATGGTTCCTTGGGTCGTATTTGATGTCCCAGACAAATATTAGGCGATCCGGTTCCGGCTCCGTTCCACAGCGTTGGGCTTGGGCCATGGCAGGCAAAAATACAGGAACGACTGGCGAAATTCCAGTTTAATTGTCATAAATTGCCAAAAAATGTAATTTGGTTATGGCGGGGCGGTGACTGTGGTTCCTTAGTTCATATTTGATGTCGCGTACAAATATTAGACGATCCGGTAACGGCTCCGTCTTACAGCGTCGGGCTTGGGCCACGGTAGGCGTTAATATAGGCACGACTGGCGGAAATCCAGTTTAATATCCGTAAAATGCAAAAAAATATAATTTGGTCATGGCGGGGAGGTAAATATGGTTCCTTAGGTCGTATTTGATGTCCCGGACAAATATTAGGCGATCTGGTAATGGCTCCGTCCCACGGCGTCGGGCTTGGGCCATGGCAGGCGAAAATACAGGCACGACTGGCGGAATTCCAGTTTAATTGCCATAAAACGCCAAAAAATATAATTTGGTCATGGCAGGGCGGTGACCATGGTTCCTTAGGTCGTATATGATGTCTCGGACAAATATTAGGCGATCCAGTTCCGGCTCCATCCCACGGCGTCAGGCTTGGGCCTTGGCAGGCGAAAATACAGGTACGGCGGGCGGAATTCCAGTTTAATTGCCGTAAAATGCCAAAAAATATAATTTGGTCATGGAGAGGCAGTGAATATGGTTTCTCAGGTCGTATTTGATGTCCCGTACAAATATTAGGCGATCCGGTAACGGCTCCGTCCCACGGCGTCGGGCTTGGGCCATGGCAGGCCAAAATACAGGCACGACTAGCGGAATACCAGTTCAATTGCCGTAAAATGCCAAAAAATGTAATTTGGTCATTGCGGGGTGGTGACCATGGTTCCTTAGGTCGTATTTGATGTGCTGGACAAATATTAGGCGATCCGGTTCTGGCTCCATCCCACGGCGAGGGGCTTGGGCCATGGCAGACGAAAATACAGGCACGACGGGCAGAATTCTAGTTTAATTATCGTAAAATGCAAGAAAATGTAATTTGGTCATGGCCGGGCGAAGACTATGGTTCCTTATTTCGTATTTGATGTCCCGAACAAATATTAGGAGATCCTTTTCCGGCTCCGTCCCATGGCGTCAGACTTGGGCCATGGCAGGTGAAAATACAGGCACGACTGGCGGAATTCCAATTTAATTGCCATAAAATGCCAAAAAATGTAATTTGGTCATGGTAGGGCGGTGACTATGGTTCCTTAGGTTGTATTTGATGTCCCGGACCAATATTAGGCCATCCGGTTTCGGCACCGTCCCATGTCTTCGGGCTTGGGCCATGGCAGGCGAAAATACAGGCACGACTGGCGAAACTCCAGTTTAATTACCGTAAAATGCCAAAATTGGTCATGGAGGGGCGGTGACTATGGTTCCTTAGGTCTTATTTGATTTCCCCAACAAATATTAGGTGATCCGGTTCCGGCTCCATCCCACGACGTCGGGTTTGGGCCATGGCAGGCAAAAATACAGGCACAACTTGCGGAATTCTAGCTTAATTACCGTAAAATGCCAAAAAATATAATTTGGTCATGGCGGGGCGGTGACTATGGTTCCTGAGGTTGTATTTGATGGCCTAGGCAAATATTAGGCAATCCAGTTTCGGCTCCGTCCCACGGCGTCGGGCTTGGCCCAAGGCAGGCAAAAATACAGGCACGACGGGCAGAATTCCAGTTTAATTGTCGTAAAATGCCAAAAAATATAATTTGGTCATGGCGGGGCGGTGACTATGGTTCCTTAGGTTGTATTTGATGTCCCGGACAAATATTAGGCGATCCGGTTCCGGCTCCGTCCCACGACGTCGGGCTAGGGCCATGGCAGGCAAAAATACACGCACGACGGACGAAATTCTAGTTTAATTGCCGTAATATACCAAATAATATAATTTGGTCATGACGGGGCGGTGACTATGGTTCCTTAGGTCGTATTTGATGTCCCGGACAAATATTAGGCGATCCGGTTCCGGCTCCGTCCCACGGCGTCGGGCTTGGGCCATGGGAGGCGAAAATACAGGTACGACTGGCGGAATTCCAGTTTAATTGTCGTAAAATGCCAAAAAATGTAATTTTGTCATGGCGGGGTGGTGACTATGGTTCCCTAGGTCATATTTGATGTCCTGGACAAATATTAGGTCATCCGGTTCCGGCTCCATCCCACGGCGTCAGCATTGGGCCATCGTAGGCGAAAATACAGGCACGGCGGGAAATTATAGTGTAATTGCCGTAAAATACCAAAAAATGTAATTTGGTCTTGGCGGGGTGGTGACTATGGTTCCCTAGGTCATATTTGATGGCCCAGGAAAATATTAGGTGATCCGGTTCTGGCTCTGTCCCACGGCATCGGGCTTGGGCCATGACAGGCGAAAGCACAGGCATGGCGGGTAGAATTCCAGTTTAATTGTCGTAAAATGACAAAAAATGTAATTTGGTCAAGGCGGGGCGGTTACTATGGTTCCTTAGATCGTATTTGATGTCCCGGACAAATATTAGGCTATCCTATTCCGGCTCCGTCCCACGGCGTCAGGCTTGGCCCAAGGCAGGCAAAAATACAGGCACGACGGGCAGAATTCCAGTTTAATTGTCGTAAAATACCAAAAAATGAAATTTGGTCAAGGCAGGGCAATGACTATGGTTCTATTGATCGTATTTCATGTCCCGGAAGGCGATCATATTCCGGCTCCGTCCCACGGCGTCGGGCTTGGGCCATGGCATGGCGGGGCGGTGAATATGGTTTCATAGGTCGTACTTGATGTCCCGGACAAATATTAGGCAATCTGGTTTCGGTTCCGGCTCCATCCCAAGGCGTCGGTGTTGAGCCATGGTAGGCGAAAATACAGGCACGACTGGTGAAATTCCAGTTTAATTGCCGTAAAATACCAAAAAATGTAATTTGGTCATGGTGGGGCGGTGAATATGGTTCCTTAGGTTGTGTTTGATGAGCTAGACAAATATTAGGCGNGCGAAAATAATGGCACGACGGGCGAAATTCCAGTTTAATTGCCGTAAAATGCAAAAAAATGTAATTTGGCCATGGTGGGGCGGTGAATATGGTTCCTTAGGTCGTATTTGATGAGCTAGACAAATATTAGGCGATCTGATTCCGGCTCCGTCCAACAGCGTCGGGCATGGGCCATGGCAGACGAAAATACAGGCACGACGGGCGGAATTCTAGTTTAATTGTCTTAAAATGAAAAAAAAATGTAATTTGGTCATGGCAAGGCGATTAATATGGCTCCTTAGGTCGTATTTGATGTCCTGGACAAATATTAGGCTATCCTGTTCCGGCTCCATCCCACGGCGTCCGGCTTGGGCCATGGCAGGCGAAACTACAGGCACGACTGGCAGAATTCCAATTTAATTGCCGTAAAATGCCAAAAAATATAATTTGGTCATGGCGGGGCGGTGACTATGGTTAATTAGGCCGTATTTGATGTCCCTGACAAATATTAGGCGATCCAGTTCCGGCTTCGTCTCACGACGTCAGGCTTTTGCCATGGCAGGCAAAAATAATGGCACGACGGGCGAAATTCCAGTTTAATTGCCGTAAAATGCAAAAAAATGTAATTTGGCCATGGTGGGGCGGTGAATATGGTTCCTTAGGTCGTATTTGATGAGCTAGACAAATATTAGGCGATCTGACTTCCGGCTCCGTCCACCNAAATATTAGGCGATCTGATTCCGGCTCCGTCCAACAGCGTCGGGCATGGGCTATGGCAGACGAAAATACAGGCACGACGGGCGAAATTCTAGTTTAATTGTCTTAAAATGAAAAAAAATGTAATTTGGTCATGGCGAGGCGATTAATATGGCTCCTTAGGTCTTATTTGATGTCCCGAAAAAATATTAGGCTATCCTGTTCCGGCTCCGTCCCACGGCGTCCGGCTTGGGCCATGGCAGGCGAAACTACAGGCACGACTGGCAGAATTCCAATTTAATTGCCGTAAAATGCCAAAAAACATAATTTGGTCATGGAGTGGCGGTGACTATGGTTCCTTAGGTCATATTTGATGGCCCAGACAAATACTAGACGATCCGGTTCCGGCTCCATCCCACGGCGTCGGGCTTGGGCCATGGCTAGCTAAAATACAGGCGCGATGGGTAGAATTCCAGTAAAATTGTCATAAAATGCCAAAATATGTAATTTGGTCGTGGCCGGGCGGTGACTATGTTTCCTTAGATCTTATTTGATGTCTCGAACAAATATTAGGCGATCCTATTCCGGCTCCGTCCCAAGGCGTCGAGCTTGGGCCATGGCAGGCGTAAATACAGGCACGATTGGCGGTATTCCAGTTTAATTGCCGTAAATTTCCAAATAATATAATTTGGTCATGGCAGGGCAGTGACTATGGTTGCTTATGTTGTATTTGATGTCCCGGACGAATATTACTCGATCCGGTTCTGGCTCCGTCCCACGACGTCGGGCTTGGGCCATGGCAGGTGAAAATACAGGCACGACTGGGGAAATTCTAGTTTAATTGTCATAAAATGCCAAAAAATGTAATTTGGTCATGAAGGGGCAGTGACTATGGTTCCTTAGGTCATATTTGATGTTCCGGACAAATATTAGGCTATCCGATTGCGGCCCCGTCCCACGCCGTCGGGCTTGGGACATGGTAGGCTAAAATACAGGCAGGATAGGCGAAATTCTAGTTTAATTGCCGTAAAATGCCAAAAATATAATTTGGTGATGGCGGGGAGGTGACTATGGTTCCTTAGGTTGTATTTGATGGCCTAGGCAAATATTAGGCAATCCAGTTCCGGCTCCGTCCCACGGCATTGGGCTTGGCCCAAGGCAGGCAAAAATACAGGCACGACGGGTAGAATTCCAGTTTAATTGTTGTAAAATACCAAAAAATGTAATTTGGTCAAGTCAGGGCGGTGACTATGGTTCTATTGATCGTATTTCATGTCCCGGACAAATACTAGGCGATCATATTCCGGCTCCGTCCCACGGCGTCGGGCTTGGGCCATGGCATGGCGGGGCGATGAATATGGTTTCATAGGTCGTATTTGATGTCCCGGGTAAATATTAGGCGATCCGGTAATGGCTCCGTCCCACGGTCTTGGGCTTGGGGCATGGGAGGTGAAAATACAGGCACGACTGGCAAAATTCCAGTTTAATTACCGTAAAATGCCAAAAAATATAATTTGGTTATGGCGAGGTGTTGACTATGGTTCGTTAGGTCGTATTTGATTTCTCGGACAAATATTAGGCGATCCAATTTAGGCTCCGTCCCACGGCGTCGGGCTTGGGCCATGGCAGGCGAAAATAGAGGCACGATTGTCGGAATTCCAGTTTTATTGCCGTAAAATACCAAAAAATGTAATTTGGTCATAGCGGGGTGGTGACTATGGTTCCATAGGTCGTATTTGATGTAGCGGACAAATATTAGGCGGTCCAGTTCCGGCTCTGTCCCACGGCGTCGGGCTTGAGCCATGGTAGGAGAAAATACAGGCACGACTGGCGGAATTCTAGTTTAATTGCCATAAAATGCCAAAAATGTAATCAGGTCATGGCAAGGAGGTGACTAGAATTCCTTAGGTCATATTGGATGTCTCGGACAAATATTAGGCGATCCGGTTCCGGCTCCGTCCCACGACATCGGGCTTGGGCCATGGCAGGCAAAAATATAGGCACGGCGGGCAAAATTCTAGTTTAATTGCTGTAAAATGCAAAAAATGTAATTTGGTTATGGTGGGCGGTAACTATGGTTACTTACGTTGTATTTGATGGCCCAAACAAATATTAGGTGATCAGGTTCCGGCTCCATCCCACGGTGTCGGGCTTGGGCCATGGCAGGCGAAAATACAAGCACGACGTGCGGAATTTCGGTTTAATTGTCGTAAAATGGCAAAAAATGTAATTTGGTCATGGCGGGGCGGTGACTATGGTTCCTTAGACCGTATTTGATGTCCCGGACAAATATTACGCAATCTTGTTCCGGCTCCGTCCCACAGCTCGGGCTTGGGCCATGGCAGGCGAAAATACAGGCACAACCGGCAGAATTCCAGTTTAATTACCATAAAATGCCAAAAAAATATAATTTGGTCGCTAACTATGGTTCCTTAGGTCGTATTTGATGTCCCAGACAAATATTAGGCGATCCGATTCCAGCTCCATCCCATGGCGTCGGGCTTGGGCCAAAGCAGGCGAAAATACAGGCACGACTAGTGGAATTCCAGTTTAATTACCATAAAATGCCCAAAAAATGTAATTTGGTCATGGTGGGGCAGTGGCTATGGTTCCTTAGGTCGTTTTGGATGTCCCGGAAAAATATTAGGCGATCCGGTAATGGCTCCGTCCCACAGCATCGGCCTTGGGCCATAGCAGGCGAAAATACTGGCACGACTGGCGAAATTCCAGTTCAATTGTCGTAAAATACCCAAAAATGTAATTTGGTCATAGCGGGTGGTGACTATGGTTCCTTAGGTCGTATTTGACGTGCTAGAAAAATATTAGGCGATCCGGTCCGGCTCCGTCCCACGACGTCGGGCATGGGCCATGGCCGGCGAAAATACAGGAACGACGAGCAGAATTCCAGTTTAATTGTCGTAAAATGCCAAAAAAATATAATTTGGTCATGGCGTGGCGGTGATTACGGTTACTTAGGTCGTATTTGATGTCCTAGATAAATATTAGGCGATCCCTTTGCGGCTCCGTCCCATGGCGTCGGGCTTGGGCCATGGCAGGCGAAAATATAGGCACGACTGACGGAATTCAAATTTAATTGCCATAAAATGCCAAAAAATGTAATTTGGACATGGCTAGGCGGTGACTATGGTTCCTTAGGTCGTATTTGATGTCTCGGACAAATATTAGGTGATCCGGTTCCGGCTGCGTCCCACGTCGTCGGGCTTGGGCCATGGCAGGCGAACATATAGGCACGACGGGCGAAATTCCAGTTTAATTGTCGTAAAATGCCAAAAAAAATTAATTTAGTCATGGCGGGGCGGTGACTATGGTTCCTCAGATCGTATTTGATGTCCCGGAAAAATATTAGGCGATCCTATTCCGGCTCCGTCCCACGGCGTCGGGCTTATGGCAGGCGAAAATACAGGCACGACTGGCGGAATTCCAGTTCAATTGCCGTAAAATGCCAAAAAATGTAATTTGGTCATGACGGGGTGGGGGGGGGGGG
>NW_017675202.1:41733-42298 GCF_001879085.1 Nicotiana attenuata | reverse complement strand
CACCCCGTCATGACAAATTACATTTTTTGGCATTTTAAACGGCAATTGAAACTGGTAATTCCGCCAGTCGTGCCTGTAGGGGGGGGGCGATTATGGTTCCTTAGGTCGTATTTGATGTCCCCGACAAATATTAGGCGGTCCGGTTCCGGCTCCGTACCACGGCGTCGGGCTTGGGCCATGGCAGGCAAAAATACAGGCACGATTGGCGAAATTCGAGTTTAATTGCCGTACAATGCCAAAAATTGTAATTTGGTCGTGGAGGGGCGGTGACTATGGTTCCTTAGGTCGTATTTAATGTCCCGGACAAATATTAGGCGATCCGGCTCCGGTCCATCCCACGACGTCGGGCTTGGGCCACGGCAGGCGAAAATACAAGTACAACGGGCGGAGTTCCAGTTTAATTGCCCTAAAATGCCAAAAATATAATTTTGTCATGGCGGGGCAGTGACTAAGGTTCCTTATGTCGTATTTGATGTCCCAGACAAATATTAGGCGATCCGGTTTCGGCTCCATCCCACGGCGTCGGGCTTGGCCCATGGCAGGCGAAAATACAAGTACAACGGGC
>NW_017675202.1:12655-41708 GCF_001879085.1 Nicotiana attenuata | reverse complement strand
CGCTGCCATAAGACCGACGCCGTGGGACGGGAAGCCAGAATAGGATCGCCTAATATTTTTTGGAGACATCAAATACGATCTGAGGAACATAGTCACCGTCCGGCATGACCAAATTACTTTTTTGGCATTTTACGCAATTAATTGGAAATTATCGCCAAGTCGTGCCTGTATTTTCGCCTGCCATGGGCCAAAGCCCGACGCCGTGGGACTGGAGCCGAAACCGGATCGCCTAATATTTGTCTGGAGACATTCAAATACGACATAAAGGAACCTTATGTCACTCCCGCCAGACAAAATTATATTTTTTGGCATTTTAGGGCAATTAAACTGGAACTCCGCCCTTGTACTTGTATTTTCGCCTGCCGTGGCCCAAGCCCGACGTCGTGGATGGACCGGACCGGATCGCCTAATATTTGTCCGGGACATAAATAGACCTAAGGAACCATAGTCACCGCCCTCCACGACCAAATTACAATTTTTGGCAATTGTATCGGCATTTAAACTCGATTTCGCCAATCGTGCCTGTATTTTCGCCTGCCATGGCCCAAGCCCGACGCGCTGGTACGGAGCCGGAACCGCCCGCCTAATATTTGTTCGGGACATCAAATACGACCTAAGGAACCATAATCGCCCCCCCCCACCCCGTCATGACAAATTACATTTTTTGGCATTTTACGGCAATTGAACTGGAATTCCGCCAAGTCGTGCCTGTATTTTGGCCTACCATGCCCAAGCCGACGCCATGGGACAGAGCCGTATTGGATTGCCTAAATATTTGTCCGGGACATCAAATAACGACCTAAGGAACCATATTCACCGCCCCTCCTTGACCAAATTACATGTTTTGGCATTTTACGGCAATTAAACTAGAATTTCACCAGTCGTGTCTGTATTTTCGCCTGCCATGGCTCAAGCCCGACGCCGTGGATGGAAGCCGGAATCGGATCGCCTAATATTTGTCGGGACATCAAATACACCTAAGGAACCATAGTCACCGCCCCCTATAACCAAATTACATTTTTTGAAATTTTATGGCAATTAAACGGAATTCCGCCAGTCGTGCCTGTATTTTCGCCTGCCATAAAAGCCCGACCGCCGTGGGACGGAGCCGGAAAAGGATCGCCTAATATTTTTCCGGGACATCAAAATACGATCTGAGGAACCTAGTCACCCGCCCGCCATGACTAAATAATTTTTTTTGGCATTTACGACAATTAAACTGGAATTTCGCGCCTCGTGCTATAATTGTTCGCCCTGCCATGGCCCAAGCCCGACGACGTGGGACGCAGCCGGAACCGGATACCTAATATTTGTCCGAGACATCAAATACGACCTAAGGAACCTATAGTCCACGCTAGCCATGTCCAAATTACATTTTTTGGCATTTAATGGCAATTAAATTTGGAATTCTCGTCAGTCGTGCCTATATTTTCGCCTGCCATGCCAAAGCCCGACGCCATGGGACAGGAGCCGCAAAGGGATCGCCTAATATTTATCTAGACATCAAATACGACCTAAGTGAACCGTAATCACCGCACGCCATGACCAAAATTATTTTTTTTGGCATTTTACGACAATTAAACTGGAATTCTGCTCGTTCGTTCCTGTATTTTCGCGGCCATGGCCCATGCCCGACGTCGTGGGACGGAGCCGGACCGGATCGCCTAATATTTTCTAGCAACGTCAATACGACCTAAGGAACCATAGTCACCACCCGCTATGACCAATTACATTTTTGGGTATTTTACGACAATTGAACTGGAATTTCGCCAGTCGTGCCAGTATTTTCGCCTGCTATGCCCAAGGCCCGATGCTAGTGGGACGGAGCCATTCACGATCGCTAATATTTTTCCGGGACATCCAAAACGACCTAAGGAACCATAGCCACTGCCCGCCACCATGACCAAATTACATTTTTTGGCATTTTATGGTAATTAAACTGGAATTCCACAGTCGTGCCTGTATTTTCGCCTGCTTGGCCCAAGCCCGACGCATGGATGGAGCTGGAATCGGATCGCCTTAAATATTGTCTGGGAATCAATACGACTAAGGAACCATAGTAGCGACCAAATTATATTTTTTTTGGCATTTTATGTAATTAAACTGGAATTCTGCCGGTTGTGCCTTTATTTTCCGCCTGCCATGGCCCAAGCCGAGCTGTGGGACGGAGCCGGAACAAGATTGCGTAATACTTTGTCCGGGACATCAAATACGGTCTAAGGAACCATAGTCACCGCCCCGCCATGCCAAAATTACATTTTTGCATTTTAACGACAATTAAACCGAAATTCCGCACGTCGTGCTTTGTATTTTCGCCTGCCATGGCCCAACCCGACACCCGTGGGATGGAGCCGGAACCTGATCAACCTAATATTTGTTTGGGCCATCAAATACAAACGTAAGTAACCATAGTTACCGCCCACGCATATACCAAAATTACATTTTTTGCATTTTACAGCAATTAAAACTGAGAATTTTGCCCGCCGTGCCTATATTTTTGCCTGCCATGGCCCAAGCCCGATGTCGTGGGACGGAGCCGAACTCGGATCGCTCATATTTGTCCGAGACATCCATATGACTAAGAATTCTAAGTCACCTCCCTTGCCATGACCTGATTTACATTTTTGGCATTTTATTGGCAATTAAACTAGAATCCGCCAGTCGTGCTTATTTTTTTCTCCTACGATGCTCAAGCCCCGACGCCGTGGGACAGAGCCGGAACGGACCGCCTAATATTTGTCCGCATAATCAATACGACCTATGGACATAGTCACCTACCCCGCCCGCTATGACAAATTACATTTTTTTGGTATTTTACGGCAATAAAACTGGAACTTCGCACAACTCGTGCCTCTATTTTCGCCTGCCCATGGCCCAGCCGACGCCGTGGACGGAGCCTAAATTGATCGCCTAATATTTGTCCGAGAATCAAAACGCTGAACGACTAACGACCATAGTCAACACCTCGCTCAATAACCAAATTAATATTTTTTGGATTTTACGTAATTAAACTGGAATTTTGCCAGTGTGCCCTGTATTTTCACCTCCCATGCCCCAAGCCCAAGACCGTGGCGGAGCCATTATGGATCGCCTAATATTTACTCCGGACATCAAATACGACCTATGAAACCATATTCATCGCCCGCCATTGCAGCCCAAAGCCCGACGCCTGGGACGGAGGCCGGACATATGACGCCTAGTATTTTTCCGGGACATGAAATACGATCAATAGAAACCATAGTCACCGCCCTGACTTGACCAAATTACATTTTTGGTAATTTTACAACAATTAAACTGGAATTTACCCGTCGTGCCTGTTTTTTGCCTGCCTTGGCCAAGCCCAATGCCGTGGGACGGACCGGAACGGATTGCCTAATATTTGCCTAGGCCATCAAATACAAACCTAAGGAACATAGTCCACCTCCCCGCCATCACCAAATTATATTTGGCATTTTACCGGCAATTAAACTAGAATTCGCCTATCCCTGCCTGTATTTTAGCCTTACCATGTCCAAGCCCGAGGCGTGGGACGGGCCGCAATCGGATAGCCTAATATTTGTCCGGAAAGTCTCAAGATATGACCTAAGGAACCATAGTCACGCCCTTCATGACCAAATTACATTTTTGGCATTTTATGACAATTAAACTAGAATTTCCCCAGTGTGCCTGTTATTTCACCTGCCATGGCCAAGCCCGAGCTCGTGGACGGAGCCAGAAACGGATCGAGTAATATCTGTCCGGGACATCAAACATCAATAAGCAACCATAGTCACTGCCCTGCATGACAAATTATATTATTTGGAAATTTACGGCAATTAAACTGGAATACCGCCAGTCGGCCTGTATTTACGCCTTCCTGGCCCAAGCTCGACGCCTTGGGACGGAGCGCGAATAGGGATCGCCTAATATTGTTCGAGACATCAAATAAGATCTAAGGAAACATAGTCACCGCCCGCCACGACCAAATTACATATTGGGCATTTAGACAATTTTAACCTGGAATTTACCCATCGCGCCTGTATTTTAGCTAGCATGGCCCAAGCCCGACGCCGTGGATGGAGCCGGAACGGATCGTCTAGTAATTTGTCTGGGGCCCATCAAATATGACCTAAGGAACCATAGTCACGCCATCCAATGACCAAATTATGTTTTTTGGCATTTTAACGGCAATTAAAATTGGAATTCTGCCAGTCGTGCCTTAGTTTCGCCTGCATGGCCCAAGCGGACGCCGTGGTACGGAGCCGAACAGGATAGCCTAATATTTTTTCGGGACAGAATCAAGACCTAAGAGACATATTAATCGCCTCGCCATCGACCAATTACAGTTTTTTTTTCATTTTAAGAACAATTAAAACTAGAATTCCGCCCGTCTGGTCCGTATTATTCGTCTGCCATAGCCCTGCCCGACGCTGTTGGACGGAGCCGGAGCACGTCGCCCTAATATTTGTCTAGCTCATCAAATACGACCTAAAAAACCATAATTCCAACCGCCCACATGGCCAAATTACATTTTTTGCATTTTACGCAATTAAACTGGAAATTCGCGCCGTGCGTGGCCATTATTTTTGCCCTGCACAATGGCAAAAAGCTGAACGTCGTGAGACGAAGCCGGAACCGGATCGCCTAATATTTGTGCAGCACATCAAATACGGCCTATTAGGACCCATAGTCACCGCACCGCCATGACTCAAATTTATATTTTTTGGCATTTTAAATAGCGGCAATTAAATCTGGAATTCCGCCCAATCGTGCCTGTATTTGCCTGCCATGGCCCAAGGCCGACGTCGTGGGATGGAGCCTGGACCGGAATGCCTATTATTTGTCCTAGGACATCAATAACGACTAAGGAACCATATCACGCGCCCTTGCCATGAGCAAATTACATTTTTTCACATTTTATGGCAATTAACTAGAAATTCCGCCCAGTCGTGCGCTGTTTTTTCGCTGCCAGCCCAAAGCCCGCGCTGTTGGACGGAGCTCGGAATCTGATCGCTAATATGTGTTCGGGCTCTCAAAACTACCTAAGGAACCATATCACGCGCCCCGCCATGTCCAATTACTTTTTGGTATTTTACGTCAATTAACTGGAATTTTCACCATGTCGTGCCTTGTTTTTGCCTAGCCATTGGTCACAGACCGACGCGTGGAGGAGGCCGGAACGAAAGTATTCTAATATTTTGTCGGGACTCATAAGACAGACCTATGAGAACCATATTTAGTCCACGCCTAGCCCAACATTTTGCATTTTCGCATACTAAATGGTATTTCCCTCATATGCCAAGCCACCCGTGGGACGGAGCCCGGAATATGGATCGCTCATTTTTGTCGGGACATGAAAAAATCAACCTAGGACAACAAGTCATCCTGCCGTCATGACCAAATTAACATTTTTTAGCATTTTACGATCAATTAAACTGGAAATTATGCGAATCGTGCCTGTATTTTCGCCTGCCTGGGCCCAAGCCGACTGCCGTGGGAGAACCGGAGAACTGGATCCCTATAGTTTGTCCTGGGACATCAAATACCGACCTCAAACCTAGGTTACTCCGCCGCCACATGAACAAATTATATTTTGGCATTTCGGCAATTAAAATAGGAATTTCGCCCATCGTGCCTAATGTATTTTCGCGCTGCCATGAGCACAGCCCGACGCGTGGGGACGGAGCGGACGGAAACGATCCTAATATTTGTCCGGGACTATCAAATATCGACCTAATGGAACATAAGCACTTGACCCCGCTCATGACCAAATTAAACATTTTTTTGCCATTTAACGACAATTAAACCTAGGAAATTTTCGCCAGTCGTGCCTGTATTTTCGCCTCCATAGGCCACAAAGCCTCGACGTCGTGGACGGAGCCGAACCTTGGCATCGCGTGATAATTCGTCCCGGGACATCCATATACAGACTTAGGAACCAATAGTCCACGCACCCCGCCATGACCAAATTATATTTTTGATTTTACGTAAAAATTTAAACTCTGGAATTCGCCAATGTCGGCCTGTACTTTACGCCTAGCCATGGCCCAAGGCTCCGCGCCTTGGACGGAGCCGGAAGACGCCTAATATTTGTCCGGACATCAAATACGACCTAAGGGACCATACAATCTGCCTCGCCAATGAACAGATTATATTTTTTTTTGCATTTTAGGCAATCTAAACTGAATTCCGCAGTCGTTGCCTGTAATTTCGTATGCCATCGGCCCGAGCCCGACGGCTGTGGACATGGAGCCGAGAACTGCGATCGCCCTAATATTTGCTAGCGGCATCAACATAGACCTAAGGAACATATTCAAGCCGCCATCCATACCAAATTAACATTTTTTGGAATTTTAAATGGCATTACTGAATTCGCTCCGTCGTACCATTGTATTTTCGCCTGCCAGGCTTCTAAGCCCGACGCCGTGGACGAGCGACTGGATCCATATTGTCCGGGACTATCAAAACTAATCACAAAACATCAGCACCGCGCCGCCATGACCAAATTACTATTTTTTGGCATTTTTACGCAAATAAATGGGATTCCGCCCGTCGTGCCTGTATTTCGCCTGCATGGCCCAAGCCGACGCCGTGACAGAAGCCGGAACAGGTAGTCACTAGATATTTGTCTAGACACTATAAATACGACCTAAGGAACATAGTAAATCGCCGCCGCCATGACCAAATTACATTTTTTTGCATTTTAACGACAATTAAACTGGAATTTCGCTACCGCGTGCCCTGTATTTGTCGCCGCCATGGCCATAGCCGACGCTGTGGAACGAGCCGGAATCAGATCGACTTAATATTTTGTCGAAGTATGCAAATATCGACCTAAGAACCATCATTACCGCCACGCATGACCAAAATTATCATTTTTTTTGGCAATTTTACGGCAAGTTATTTAATTTTAAATGGAATTTCACTCCATGTCGTGCCTGTTTTCCGCCCTGCCATGGCTCCAAGACCCGAACGCCGTGGAGGAGCCGAACGAACTCGGATCGCCTAATATTTGTCCCGGGACATCAATAGACTAAGGGGAACCTTGAACTCCCACGCCCCATACATTAATTGGCATCGGCTAATGGACCCGCCTGTACTGTTTTCCACTGCCCAGCCCAAGCCCGATCGCCGTGGACGGAGCCGGAATAGATCCGCTATCATTGCGGGCTATAAATACGTAATAGAACCATTAGTCACCGCCTGCCTTGACCAAATTACATTTTTGGTCGAATTTACAAAACAGTTAAACTGGAATTCTCGCCCGTCGTGCCTTTGTATTTTCGCCTACCGGGCCAAGCCCGACGCGTGGGAGGACAGCCGGAAGCCGGATTCGCCTAATATTTGTTCTGGACATCGAATACAACCTAAGGAACCATAGTCACCTCGCCCGCCATGACAAATTATATTCTTTGGCATTTTACGGCAATTTAAAATTACCGAATTTCCGCCGTCGTGCCTTATTTCGCCTACCATGTGCCCAAGGCCCGACGCGTGGCGGAGCCGCACGGTAATACGCCTAATATTTGTTCAGGGACATCAAATAGACCTAAGAACCATAGATCACTCGCCCCGCATGACCAATATTACATTTTTTGGCATTTACGACAAATTAAACTGAATTTCCGCCAGTCTGTGCCTGTATTTTGGCCACATGGCCCAAAGCCCGACGCGCATGGACGAAGCCAGAACCTTGGATGTGCTAATATTCGTCGGGACATAAATACAACGACTACAGGAACATAGTATCACCGCCCTGCCATGAACCAAATTATCATTATTGTGGAGCAATTTACGGCACATTAAAACTGAATTTCCATCCAAGTCGTCCTAGTATTTACGCCTGCCAATGGCCAAGCTCGACGCCGTATGGACTGAGCGAATCGGAGGATCGCCTAAATGATTTGTTCGGACTGGGGCGAAAAATCAATGATCTAAGGAACTATAGTCACCCGCCCCGCATGAACCAAGATTAATATTTTTTGGGAAAATTTTATGAGCAATTAAACTGGAAATTCTCCCAATTTCGGCTGTATTTATTGGCCAGCCATGCCAAAGCACCGGACAGCCGTGGGATGGAGCCGGATAAGCGAAATCGTCCAATATTTTTTGGGCCAATCAAATTACGATCTAGGAACCATCAGTCACCTACCACTTGCCATGACAATTACGTTTTTTGGATTTTTACGGCAATTAACTTGAATTTCCCCAGTCGTGCCTGTATTTTTTTCGCAACTGCCATATGGCCAAGCCCGACGCCGTGGGACGAGCCGAAGACTGTGATCGCCTAAATTTTGTTCCGGTGACATTCAAATACGAACTATTAAAACCTAGGCAACTGCCCCGCATTGACAAATTACTATTTTTTGGCATTTTAGGCATTAAATTGGAATTCTGCTCGTCCGTTTACTGTATTTTCGCGCTGCCGTGGCCCAAGCCACGCTCGTGGGAGGAGCCAGAACCGGATTCGCCTAATATTGTCTCGGGGGATCATAATACGACCTAAGGAACTAGTCGCCCTCCCTCATCGACCAAATTAATTTTTGGCATTTACGGCAATTAACTGAAAATCTCGCCAGTCGTACCTGATTTTCCGCCTGCCATGGCCAAGCCCTGACGTCCGTGGACGGAGTCCGGAACGGATCCGCTAAATTTGTACGGGCATCAAATAAGACCTAAAGAACCATCTAACGCGCCCCCCCACTCATGACCAAATTACATTTTTGGCATTTTACGGCAAATTGAAACTGGAATTCGCAGCGGCTGTATTTTGGCCTAGGCCGCAAGCCCGACACCGTGATGGGCGGGAGCCGATGATCGCCTGTATTTGTTCCGGGACACTCAAAATACGACTATAGTTACATAATTCACCGCCCGACATGACAAATTACATTTTTGGCATTTTACGGCAATTAAACTAGAATTTGTCACGAACGTCGTGCCTCTGTTTCGCCTGCCATGGCAAGGCAGAGCCGTAGGCAGGACCGTACTCGGATCGCCTAATATTTGTCCGAGGATATAAAATACGAAGACCTAGGACCAAATCCACCGCCCGCGCATGACCAATTAATTTTGGCATTTTAGGCAATTAACTGGATTCCGCAGTTCAGTGCAATGTATTTTCGCCTAGCATGGTCCATAGCCCCGACGACGTGGACGGGGCCGGAACGAAGAATCGCCTAATATTTGTCCCGGGAATCAAATACAACTAGAGGAACCAAAGTCACACGCCCCGCCATGACTAATTAATTTTTTTTGGCATGTTTACGAACATTAAGACTGATTCCGCACGTGTGCCTTATTTTGCCTGCCCAATGGCCCAAAGCACCGACGTACGTGGGATGGCAGCCGGAACCGGATCACCTAATATTTGTCCGAAATCAAATAACGACTAAAGGAACCATAGTCACCCGCCGCCATCCATGACATTTTTGGCATTTTATGGTCATTAAATTGAGTTCCGTCAGTCGTGCCTATATTTCTGCCTGCCATGGCCCAGCCCGACGCCATGGGACGGTGCGAAACGGGATCGGCCTATATTGTACGGACATCAAATACGACCTAAGGTAACTATCAACGCGCACGCATCGACAAATTTATTTTTTGTGCATTTTATGGCAATTAAACTGGAATCCGCTCAGTGTCCTGTATTTTCGCCGCCATGGCCAAGTCTCCGACGTCAGTGGGACGGAGACCGGAAGGATCTGCCTAATATTTTTTCGGTAGCACGTTAAAGTACGAACAGGACCATAGTCTTCGCACCGGCCATGACCAAATTGACATTTTCTTTGCGTATTTTAACGATCAATTAACAGGCTAGGAAATTCTGCCTCGTCGTGCCTAGTATTTTCGCAGCCGTATGGCCCAAGGCCTCGCCTGTGGATGGGAGCCAGTTAACCGATCGCCTAATATTTTGTCCGGCCATCCAAATACGACCTATAGGAACCATGTCAGCCACTGCCCGACATGACCAAATTAACATTTTTTGGCATTTTACATGGCTAATTGTAAACTGGTATTCCGCTAGTCGTGGCCTGTATTTTCGCGCTGCTGTGGCCCAAGCCCCGACGCCTGGGAATCGGAGCCTTGAAATGGATCGCCTAATATTTGTACGGACATCAAATACGACTGAAGAAACCCATATTACCGCCCTCTGACCCAAATTTAATAATTTTTTGTTGGCATTTTGGTAATTAAACTGGAATTCCGCCGCCGTATTCCTGTATTTGTTCGCCTGCCAAGGCCCAAGCCTCGACGCTGGGAAGTGAGCCGGAACGGAATCGCCTAAATATTTTGTCCGATGACACATCAAATACACGCTAAGGAACCATGTCACCGCCACGCATACCAAATTGATCATTTTTTGCCTTTTAATGACGACAATTTAAAACCGAATTCCCACGTCGTGCCTGTATTTTCGCCTGCCATGTCCTAAGCCTGACAGTGGGAGGAGCCGACTGATTCAGCCTAATATTTGTCCTTGGCATCAAATACGATACTAAGAACATAGTACCGCCCGACCATACAAATTAACATTTTTTGTGCATTTTAACAGCAATTAACTGAATTTGCCCGCCAGTGCCTGATGGATTTTCGCCTGCCATGGCCCAAGCCAGCGATGCCCGTGGACGAGCCAGAACCGGATCACCTAAATATTTTCGAGCATCAAATATGACCTAGAGGAATTCTAGTCACCATCCTTGCCAATGACACATTACATTTTTTTGGCATTTTACTGCAATTACAACTAATTTCCGCCAGTCGGCCTTATTTCGCCTAACATGGCTCAAGCTGACAGCCGTGGGCATGGAGCCGGAACGCGGATCCGACCTAATATTTTGTCCGGCACATCAAATAGACTAGTGAACCATATCACCACCCCCTTCCATGACAAATTAACATTTTTTGGTATTTTAACGACAATAAAAAACCTGGAATTCCGTACAGTCGTACCTCTATTTTCGCCTCCCATGGCCCAAGCCCGAACGCCGTGGGATAGGGCCGGAAGCTGGATCGCCTAATAATTTGTCCGGGAAATCAAACATCGACCTAACGAACATAGGTCAACCCCTCCGTTAACCAAATATACTTATTTTTTGATATTTACGGCTAAGTTAAACTGGAATTTCGTCCAGTCGTGCGTGGTTATTTTTGCCTGCCAATGGCCCTAGCCGACGTCGGTGGGAAACGGAGCCGGAACCGGATCGCCTAATATTTGTCGTGGACTCAAATACGACCTAAGGAACCATAGTTCACCGCCCCGCCATGCCAAATTACATATTTTGGCGTTTTACAGCAATTAACTGGAATTCGCAGTCGTGCCTGTATTTTTGTCCTACCATGTGCACCAAGCCCCGACGCCGTTGGGACGGAGCCATTTACCAGTCGCCTAATAATTTTGTCGGGACATCAAATTCGACCTAGAGGAACCACATTTAACCTCCCCGCCATGAGCCAAATTATATTTTTTTGCATTTACGGATAATTAAACTGGATTTTCCGCCAGTCGTGCCTATATTAACGCCTACCGTGGCCCAAGCCCGCCACGCTGTAAGCGGAGTCCGTTACCCGGATTTCGTTAATTTTTGAACGCGACATCAAATTGAACTAAGAAACCAGAGTCACCGCCCCGCCATAACCAAATTACATTTTTGGCAATTTATGACAATTAACTGGAATTTCGCCAGTCGTTTCCTGTATTTTTGCCTGCCATGGCCCATGCCCAACGCTGTGGAACGGAAGCCGGAACCGGATGCCTAAATATTTGTCTGGGACATCAAATAGACCCAAGGAACCATAGTCATACTGCCCTGCCATGACCAAAATTAAATTTTTTTGGTATTTTTACGGCAATAAAACTGAATTCCAGCAGTCGTGCCCTAGTATTTTTTCGCATGCATGGCCCAAGAAACCGACGCCGTGGGACGGAGCCCGGAACCGGATCGCCTAAAATATATGTCCGGGACATTCAAATACAACTAAGGGAACAATAGTCACCGGCCACCGCCATGAAACCAAATTAACATTTTATGGCTTTAAACGGCAATTAACTGGAATTCCCGTAAAGGCGAAAATACAGGCACGACTGGCGGAATTCCAGTTTAATTGCCATAAAATTTCAAAAAATATAATTTGGTCATAGCGGGGCGGTGACTATGGTTCCTTAGGTCGTATTTGATGTCCCGGACAAATATTAGGCGATCCGGTTCCGATTCCATCCTACGGCGTCGGGCTTGAGCCATGGCAGGCGAAAATACAGACACGACTGGTGAAATTCTAGTTTAATTGCCGTAAAATGCCAAAACATGTAATTTGGTCAAGGAGGGGCGGTGAATATGGTTCCTTAGGTCGTGTTTTATGTCCCGGACAAATATTAGGCAATCCAATACGGCTTCGTCCCATGGCGTCGGCCTTGGGCCATGGTAGGCCAAAATACAGGCACAACTGGCGGAATTCCAGTTCAATTGCCGTAAAATGCCAAAAAATGTAATTTGGTCATGGCGGGGCGGTGATTATGGTTCCTTAGGTCGTATTTGATGTCCCTGACAAATATTAGGCGGTCCGATTCCGGCTCCGAACCACGGCGTCGGGCTTGGGCCATGGCAGGCAAAAATACAGGCACAACTGGCGGAATTCGAGTTTAATTGCCGTAAAATGCCAAAAATTGTAATTTGCTCATGGAGGGGCGGTGACTATGGTTCCTTAGGTCGTATTTAATGTCCCAGAAAAATATTAGGCGATCCGGCTCCGGCTCCATCCCACGACGTCGGGCTTGGGCCATGGTAGGCGAAAATACAGGCACGACGGGCGAAATTCCAGTTTAATTGTCGTAGAATGCCAAAAATGTAATTTGGTCATGGCGGGCGGTGACTATGGTTACTTAGGTTATATTTGATAGCCCAGACAAATATTAGTCGATCCGGTTCCGGCTCCGTCCCACGGCGTCGGGCTTGGGACTTGGCAGGCGAAAATACAAGTACAACGGGCGGAGTTCCAGTTTAATTGCCGTAAAATGCCAAAAATATAATTTTGTCATGGCGGGGCAGTGACTAAGGTTCCTTATGTCGTATTTGATGTCCCAGACAAATATTAGGCGATCCGATTTCGGCTCCGTCCCACGGCGTCGGGCTTGGGCCATGGCAGGCGAAAATACAGGCACGACTGGCATAATTCCAAATTAATTGCGTAAAATGCCAAAAAATGTAATTTGGTCATGTCCGGGCGGTGAATATGGTTACTTAGGTCGTATTTGATATCCCGGACAAGTATTAGGTGATCCGGTTCCGCCTCCGTTCCACGGCGTCGGGCTTGGGCCATGGCAGGCGAAAATACAGGCACGGCGGGCGAAATTCCAGTTTAATTGCCGTAAAATGCCAAAAATGTAATTTGATCATGGCGGGGCGGTGACTATGGTTCCTTAGGTCTTATTTGATGGTCCAGACAAATATTAGGCGATCCGGTTCCGGCTTCATCCCACGGCGTCGGGCTTGGGACATTGCAGGGGAAAATACAGGCACGACGGGCGGAATTCCAATTTCATTGTCGTAAAATGCCAAAAAATATAATTTGGTCATGGCGGGGCGGTGACTACGGTTTCTTTGATTGTATTTGATATCCCGATCCGTCCCACGGCGTCGGGCTTAGGAAGTGGCAGGCGAAAATACAGGCACGACTCGTGGAATTCCAGTTTAATTGCCATAAAATGTCAAAAAAATGTAATTTGGTAATGGTGGGGCGGTGAATATGGTTCCTGAGGTCTTGTTTAATGTCCCGTATATTAGGCGATCCGGTTCTGGCTCCATCCCACGGTGTCGGGCTCGGGCCATGGCAAGCGAAAATACAGGCACGACTGGCGGAATTCCAGTTTAGTTGCCGTAAAATGCCAAAAAATATAATTTGGTCATGGCAGGGCAGTGATTATGGTTCCTTAGGTCGTATTTGATGTCTCGGACAAATATTAGGCGGTCCGGTTCCGGCTCCGAACAACGGCGCCGGGCTTGGGCCATGGCAGGCGAAAATACAGGCCGACTGGCGGAATTCGAGATTAATTGTTGTAAAATGCCCAAAAAAGTAATTTGGTCATGGCGGGGCGGTGACTATGGTTCCTAAGGTCGTATTGGATTTCCCAGACAAATATCAGGCGATCCAATTCCGGCTCCATCCCACGGCGTCGGACTTGGGCCATGGCAGGCGAAAATACAGGCACGACGGCGAAATTCCAGTTTAATTGCTATTAAATGCCAAAAAATGTAATTTGGTCATGGCGAGGCGGTGGCTATAGTTCCTTAGGTCGTATTTGATAGCCCAGACAAATATTAGGCGATCCGTTTCCGGCTCCGGCTCCGTCCCACGGCGTCGGGCTTGGGCCATGGCAGGCGAAAATACAAGTACAATGGGCGGAGTTCCAATTTAATTGCCGTAAATGCCAAAAATGTAATTTTGTCATGGTGGGGCGGTAACTAAGGTTTCTTAGGTCGTATTTGATGTCCCGGACAAATATTAGGCGATCCGGTTCCGGCTTCGTCCCACGGCATCGGGCTTGGGCCATGGTAGGCGAAAATACAGGCACGATTGGCATAATTCCAGTTTAATTGCCGTAAAATGCTAAAAAATGTAATTTGGTCATGGACGGGCGGTGACTATGGTTACTTAGGTTGTATTTTATGTCCCGAACAAATAATAGCCGATCCGATTCCGGCTCCGTCCCACGGTGTTGGGCTTGGGCTATGGCAGGCGAAAATACATGCATTCTAGTTTAATTGCCGTAAAATGCCAAAAATGTAATTTAGTCATGGAGGGGCGGTGACTATGGTTCCTTAGGTCTTCTTTGATGGCCCAGACAAATATTAGGTTATTCAGTTCCGGCTCCGTCCCACGGTGTCGGGCTTGGGACATGGCAGGCAAAAATACAAGCACGACAGGCGGAATTCCAATTTAATTGTCATAAAATGCCAAAAAAAGTAATTTGGACATGGCGGGGCGGTGACTACGGTTCCTTAGATCGTATTTGATGTCCCGAACAAGTATTAGGCGATCATATTCCGACTTCGTCCCACGGCGTCGGGCTTGGGCCGTGGCAGGCGAAAATACAGGCACGACTGGCGGAATTCCAGTTTAATTGCCATAAAATGTTAAAAAATGTAATTTGCTCATGGAGGGGCGGTGACTATGGTTCCTTAGGTCGTATTTGATGTCCTAGACAAATAATAGGCGATCCGGTTCCAGCTCCGTCCCACGACGTCGGCCTTGGGCCATGGCAGGCCAAAATACAGGCACGATTGGCGGAATTCCAGTTTAATTGCCGTAAAATGCCAAAAATATAATTTGATCATAGCGGGGTGGTGACTATGGTTCCTTAGGTCGTATTTGATGTGCTGCACAAATATTAGGCGATCCGGTTCCGGCTCTGTCCCACGGCGTCGGGCGTGGGCCATGGCAGGCGAAAATACAGGCACGATGGGCGGAATTCCAGTTTAATTGTCGTAACATGCAAAAAATATAATTTGGTCATGGCGGGGCGGTGACTATGGTACCTTAGGTCGTATTTGATGTCCCGGACAAATATTAGGCGATCCTATTAGTTGATACCCAATTTTTCCCTGTATTATTTATATGCAAAATACCTTTCAAAATAGCATGTATATGCATATATAAGTATGTCCCAAGGCCCTATTATTTTTTCTCAATTCTTAAAGATTTCAAAATAAATTTTATTGCCCTATTTTATCAAAAAAAAAACCAATAAATATTCCCAAAACTGGCATTTTGGTAATTCATTTATTGGATTCTCATATTTATACTAAAATATAGCTAGTATGATTTTTGCACATTTTTACAAAATTATTTAGTATTTTTAAAGCTAAATTGCATATAATTGCAATATTAGCCTATTTTAAGATTTAATTGCATTTATACTTACAAAATTGACTCCAGTATTTTTAATTTAATATTTATATATTATTAATTATTTTAGCACCTTTAATTTGTTTCCAAAAATTAGTTTACTATTTTTTATAAAGTAAATAAAGGAAAATGGCTATTTAAATGTTAGCCTGTTTTAATTTCGAGTTTGGCCAGATTTGGCACCCCTAATCCAACCCAATTTCAACTTCAATTGTCCAGCCCAATTCCTAAAACTACCCGACCCACAGCCCGTTTAAACGACCCGCCCGGCTCCCCGTTTAATCCAGGTCGTTGATCAAAATGATCAACAGCCACATTTCAACCTTACTATTTTTAATTACCCATTACCCCCCAAACCCTATTCATTTGGCATCACCAACCGCCTTTGAACTCCCTCATTCTCTCAAACTCTCTTGAAGCTTCTCAAACCCTAGCCGTCTCCCACCACTTCCGCCCTGAAAGCCACCGGAATCCATGGCTTCCAAGGCTATGGGAGTCATATACCCACCTCCTATTGCTCCTACATGCCTGGTTTTTGAAGATTCAAGGCCTGACCACGACGAAGCTTGGTCCAGGCCTCGTTTGATTCGAGTTTTGCGGCCATCTCCGGCCTTGCTCCGGCGTGCCATGGCTGCTCGAGCCTGATTTTGACTTCTCTGGCTTAGATCAGTGACTTTTCCAAGCCTTTCTCACTACTGGGGTTCTTCTGAAACCCTAACCCTTCGAGGTTTTTCCGATCCATTGTGTATTTGTAAAATACCATAGCAACGCTTATAATGAGTGGTTGCGCTCTTCCGATATTATCACCCCCTAAATCCGGCAAAGGCATATTTGCGGTAAAACCAGTCGATCAACGGTGTAGTCGACGGTTCCGCGCCTTTCCCTCTTGAGTTGTCCGCTCAAGGGTACCAGTCTAAAACCCCATAGAAACCTTTCTATTTAAATTGTGCATGCCTCATGGTCAAACCTAGCTGAGTCAGTTATGTTTTCCGCATAATGACTCTTTAAGATAGCCTTGTCCAAAGTCCATTGGGTTTCCCTAAAACCCAAACGGACGTTATCACGTTCTGTGCATTTATTTGGAGAACTAAAACGCTTTTATACCAATTATTGATATTTAATAGTCGAGTCTGGTGGGGGTAAGGGCCTAACCCTTTTGTTTTGCAAAAAATGAGGAAGGAGGTCCCCAGTTTTGGTATGATTAGCACACCCCCACTCTTGCTAGACTGGTGGGGGAGTCTTCCATCAAATGACCAAATCAATGAGTGGAAAGAGAGAGCCGCCAAAGCTAGCGAAAAGTTGGAATATCTGGAATACAGTCTGCTGGAATTGGAAGGAAAAGTGAGGAAGAGAGTCACCGACTGCCAGAACTCTGAGGGAAACGAAGGAAAACACCTGGCAAAGGCATTTTTACTTGTAAACCTACGCGAGCTGCAGGATTTGATCAACGAGAGCATTCAACCTGGGGAAGGTCCTTCTGGGACCAAATAGATAGGAGTTTTCATTTCTGCTTTATAACATGTAATAAGGTCTATGGCCACTAGTGACATTTTTATTTCCTGTTATTTAGTGTCGTTTTGGGATTCGTCTACTTTTATCAATAAAATGAGGCATTTAACATACTAAGTTCTCCGAATCAACTTGTCGCTAGGCCTACCTCGGCCACAAAGAGGTTCCCCAAATTAGGACACGCTTTATTTTTCCGCACTATGTGTTTAAATATTGCAACATTTTGTTATGATCTTCACTGACTTGTTACCTTTTGTTTTTTTTTTCGTTTATTCCCCTCCCCAAAGGTTAGTTCGTGACTCTGGCAACATCATCATATTTTACGAGATCCAGGGGCCCTCCACCTACTCCTCCTCCCAGTCCTGTCAGACACAAAAACAAAGGAAAAATGGAAGATTCAAACAACTCAACTGAACGGGTAGAGGTCACTCATGGTACTCTGGTCCCCAAGGAAAATGCATCCCAACTAGAACAAAAGCCGTTGAAGTTTCAGGAAGAACTTGATCAAGTCCGGAATCTGGCAAATCTATCATTTTCCCTCACCACTCCAGAGGTAACATTCCCAAATACTCAGAATCCTGTACCTCCGCAAAACATCCCAAAGCAACAAAACCATCCCGCTCTTTACCACCACTACAATACCTGCCATACCTCAAATAACACCCCACTGCTCATCCCAGAACTCCAGAACTCCACAAATGACCACTGCCACACCCAACATAATACCCCCATCTACGTGGAGACTGTGCCACACTCCACCCAGCCCATCTCAAGCACACCCGAGTCCGATGATAAGGACTTGCTCATCAGAAATCTGGCCGAAGAGCTTAAAAAGTTGACTAGCAGAATTCAAGGCGTTGAAGGTAGTAAGGGAATTCAGGGGCTAAACTATGAAGATTTGCATACAACCCGATGTCGAACTGCCCGAGGGGTACAAACCTCCCAAGTTCGAGATGTTTGATGGTACAGGGGATCCAAGGGTCCACTTGAGAACATACTGTGACAAGCTGGTCGGAGTGGGAAGAGACGAGAAAATCCGCATGAAGCTTTTCATGAGGAGCCTGAAGGGAGACGCTTTATCTTGGTACATTAGCCAAGATCCAAAGAAGTGGTCGAACTGGGTAAGCATGGCGTCTGATTTTATGGACAGATTCAGGTTCAACACAGAGAATGCACCAGATGTGTTCTATATTCAAAACCTGAAGAAGAAACCCACAGAGACCTTCCGTGAGTAGGCTACTCGATGGACATTAGAAGCTGCTAAGGTTAGGCCTGCATTGGAAGAAGAGCAAATGAACAAATTCTTCATTCGGGCCCAAGATCCACAGTATTATGAGAGACTGATGATGATCGAAGGCCACAAATTTTCTGACATTATCAAGCTAGGAGAAAGGATCGAGGAAGGCATCAAGAGTGGTATGGTTACGAACTTTGAAGCCTTGCAAGCTACCAATAAGGCTTTACAGTCTGGTGGTACGTACAAGAAAAGGGACGTAGGTGCTGTAATGGTTGAACAGAGGACCAAATCCCCTATCAAATACCAAACCTATCCAATGCCTCCACTCACCCATCAACCTACTCTAAACTACCAAGCACCCTCACCCTCTTACCATACTCCACCACCCACTTATCAGTCATCCCCACCTCCCGCATATCAGCCCACTTCACCCAAATACTCCCAACTAGCACATGTTTACCAATCCTACAACACCCAACCATCCCACTATCAATCACCTCCCCCACGTCAAAACTTCCCTAGACCTCGACCAAATTTTGACCGCAGGCCTCCCAAACAGTATACCGCCATTGCTGAACCAATTGACCAGCTGTACGAAAGGCTCAAAGCTGCTAGTTATGTCACCCCTATCCATGCTATAACCCCCAAAAACCCTTCTCAGTGGGTCAATCCAAATAAATCCTGTGCATACCATTCCAGCATGAAAGGACATACCATTGATGAATGCCGCTCTCTGAAAGATAAGATCCAGACTTTGATTGATAACAAGATCATTATAGCAAAGGAGCCTGCTCCGAATGTCCACAATAACCCTCTGCCAGACCACAAGGGTGGAGGCGTTCACATGATTGATTAAAAGGATGATTGGGACCCTAAGGGATCGATCGGTTTAATCACAGAAGGTGACGACCCAAAGAAACCAATAGTCACCCTTAATCCGATCATGGTCCAGATTCAGCCCTCTGGAAACGCCGAGGTAAATATGTCCATGCCACTTGAGTTTGAATCACCACCATCTGCAAAGACGCCAGCACCAATTGAGGCTGAATTCGTGTCTCCAGCAAAGGCACCTACACCATTCGAGATTGCAGTTTTACCGCCCAAGGTGCAGGCTCCGTTCAGAGTAAAGATAGCCACGCCAATTCCAGTGGTGACGTCAGCCATAACATCGTTCCATACAAAGTCTATACCATGGGACTACACAGCCGAGGCAAGAAGAAAAGGGAAGGTCAAGTTCGGGGAAGCTATTACGGCACAGGGTATGACGAGAACCTGTAGGGTTTATACCCCGGAACATTTGGTTGAGTCAAGCAAGCAGGCCTCTAGCCGGCCAACCATCACCAAAACCGGGCCCGACGATCTCTGGAGAAAGATACAAGCCAAAGAATACTCAGTCATTGATCAGCTGAACAAAACACCAGCACAAATTTCTATCCTTGATTTGCTACAAAGTTCTGATGCACACAAGAATACCTTGCTAAGAGTGCTGAGTGAGGCATATGTACCAAGTAACATCACCGGCGGAGAGATGGCTAACATGGTAGTCCAAGTATTGGAAATTCACAAGATCACTTTTCACGAAGATGAGCTGCCGCCAGAGGGGTTGAGTCACAACAAGCCATTGCACATCACCGTGCAGTGCGAAGATTATTCTATCACAAGAATCCTGATTGATGAAGGGTCCAGCCTCAACATTTGTCCGCTGGTGACACTCAGAACATTAGGAAAGGGGCTGCATGAGATCAAGGATGGGGCCATCAACGTCAAAACTTTCGACGGATCCCAAAGGTCACTATTGGGGAAATTAGCTTGTGTTTGCAAATGGGGCCTACTTGGTTTGATGTTTATTTTCAAGTGATAGATGTGCCGACATCTTACAATTTGTTGTTGGGACGACCATGGATTCATGCCGCTGGGGCTGTAGTACCGACACTACATCAGGCAGTGAAGTTTGAGTGGAACCACCAAGAGGTGATCATTCACGGCGACGGTAGCAATCCCATATACAGTCGCCATACTATCCCAGCGATAGGAGGCAGAAGAAGGATAGGTGGGGAAACTTACCACCACATCGAGCGAGTCAATGCCGTTGATAAGGATAAGTGGTGGGACAACAAAATTGAAAGCATATTGAACTGGAGCGGATATGAACCTGGCAAGGGACTTGGCAAGAATCTCCAAGGAATCGCTAAGCCCATCAAGCTCAAGAAACACAGCACCACCTTCGGATTGGGGTATGAGTATACCTGGAAAGAATTCAACGACTGGTCGCCACCATGGCGCGGTCCCTACTACCCATTGGAGCAGCCAATACCCCGTTTGGAGCAGATCTTCCAACCAGCCGAAGTTATCTATGGGTCAGAAGAAGAGGAAGCACTGGCAGCAGTGAGGAATTTGTTCCTGGAAGACGATGATATGGATTGTTGTGTCGTTTTCGAGGAGGAGGGGGAGGAAGGCCCTTCCATACAGGCTGTAAGCAGAGGAGCATGCCTCAATAACTGGACCGTTAGAACCACCAGAGCCCGGTGAGCCTCGGGGTAGCAAGGCTGAACAAGCAACATGCACTGTTTTCTTTTATTTACTAGTTGACTTTCCTTTCGCATTTTAAATTTCGCAAGAAAGAGCTCCAATGTTCAAAAACAGTTATGGAATTTACCAAAGCATTTCAGTTTTCTTATAAATCTTACTCTTATTATTTTCTCTCATTACTTTATTTATACAGCATTACTATAACTTATCTTGATGAACCAATGACTGTGACATGCAATGAGACAACGCAACAAATGGACATAGACTCAGAGGAAGATGACATACCGGAAGAGATCGTTAAGGAAGTCGAGAATTTTGAAAATAGGCCTAAGTCCAACTTTGACGAGACCGAGATTGTTAACCTGGGAGATGCAGAAAACGTCAAAGAAACACGAATCAGCATTCACCTATCGCCATCAGAAAAGAAGAGTACACAGAATTTCTAAGAGAATATAAGGACATATTCGCCTGGTCGTATGACGACATGACTGGGCTGAGTACATCTATTGTGGCACACAAACTACCAACTGATCCAACACGTCCACCAGTAAAGCAGAAGCTAAGAAAGTTCAAGCCTGATATGAGTTTGAAAATCAAGGAAGAAGTCACTAAGCAGGTCAAAGCCGAAGTTCTCGGGGTAATGGAATACCCAACGTGGTTAGCTAACATTGTGCCAGTGCCAAAGAAAGACGGGAAGGTCAGAGTCTGTGTCGACTCCCGGGACCTCAACCGGACCAGTCCAAAAGATGACTTCCCCTTGCCAAACATACATATCCTGATTGATAATTGCACCAAGCACGAGTTGCAATCATTTGCAGAATGTTTCGTTGGGTATCGTCAGATCTGGATGGATGAAGAAGATGCTGAGAAAACGGCTTTCATTACGCAATGGGGAATGTATTGCTACAAGATGATTCCATTTGGCCTTAAGAACGCAGGGGCCACCTATATGAGAGCCATGACTACCATTTTCCATGATATGATACACAAGGAGATCGAGGTGTACGTAGACGACGTCATCATTAAGTCAAAGAAGGACACTGATCACATGGAAGATTTGAGGAAATTCTTCAATAGACTGCGAAGGTACAACCTAAAGCTGAATCCCGCGAAGTGTGCATTTGGGGTTCCAGCTAGAAAATTGCTTGGGTTTATTGTGAGTCGCCGGGGAATAGAACTAGATCCATCAAAGATCAAAGCCATTCAAGAATTGCCACCGCCAAGGAACAAGAAGGACGTAATGAGTTTCTTGGGGAGACTGAACTACATCACCCGGTTCATAGCACAATCTACAGTTATCTGCGAGCCAATCTTGAAGATGTTGAAGAAGGATGCCGCCACCGAATGCCTGATGACTGCCAGAAAGCTTTCGACAGAATCAAGGAATACTTGTCAACACCACCAGTCTTAGTCCCGCCTGAACCAGGTAGACCTCTGTTACTCTACATCGCAGTGTTAGATGGTGCCTTCGGTTGCGTCCTGGGGAAGCATGATAAAACGGGAAAGAAAGAACAGGCCATCTATTACCTCAGTAAGAAGTTCACTCTGTACGAGGCCTGGTATTCTCTGCTAGAACGCACCTGTTGTGCTCTAACTTGGGTGGCTCAGAAGCTGAGGCACTATTTCTGTGCCTATACTACATACCTCATATCAAGGATGGATCCTTTGAAATACATCTTTCAGAAGCCCATGCCCACCGGCAAGCTAGCCAAGTGGCAAATCTTGTTGAGTGAATTCGACAGTCTACGTGACTCAGAAAGCAATCAAGAAATAGGCACTAGCAGATCACCTTGCTGAAAACCCCGTGGATGGAGAATACGAACCCCTGAAGACGTATTTTCCTGACGAAGAGGTATCATTCATAGGAGAAGACATTGCAGAATCCTATGATGGTTGGAGAATGTTTTTCGACAGAGCAACAAATTTCAAAGGAGTTGGTATTGGAGCAGTCCTAGTATCAGAAACCGGTCAGCATTATCCGGTGTTTGCCAAACTCAGGTTCCCGTGCACCAACAATATGGCCGAGTACGAAGCCTGTATCTTAGGGCTCAAGATGGCTATTGACATGAACATTCAAGAATTGCTAGTAATTGGAGATTCAGATTTGCTTATACATCAGGTTCGAGAAGAATGGGCGACCAAGAACTCCAAGATACTCCCTTATCTGCATCATGTATAGGAGTTGAGAAAGAGGTTCACAAAGACAGAGTTCCAGCATGTTCCCAAAGTCCAGAATGAGTTTGCCAATGCATTGGCTACCCTATCATCTATGATACGACATCCGGACAAAAACTTCATTGATCCCATTCCAGTGAAGATCCATGATCAGCCAGCTTACTGTGTTCATGTCGAAGAAGAAGCAGATGGAAAACCTTGGTTTCATGACATCAAGGAATATTTGGCAATAGGAGAATACCCAGAACTTGCAAACACTACTCAGAAGCGCACACTTCGAAGGTTGTCCAATAATTTCTTTCACAGCGGAGGAATCCTATATAGGAAGACTCCTGAATTGGGATTATTAAGGTGTGTCGATGCAAAAGAAGCATCCAGGCTGTTAGAGGAAATTCATGCCGGGACCTGCGGTCCATTTATGAACGGTTTTGTTTTAGCAAAGAAGATACTCCGGGCTGGTTACTTTTGGATGACTATGGAAACAGACTGCATCCAGTATGTCCGAAAATGCCATCGCTGTCAGATACATGCAGACATGATCAAGGTACCCCCGAACGAGCTTAATGCAACAAGCTCACCATGGCCGTTCGCCGCCTGGGGAATGGATGTTATCGGACCAATCGAACCTGCCGCATCAAACGGACACAGGTTTATCCTAGTGGAAATTAATTATTTCACCAAATAGGTTGAAGCAACATCTTACAAAGCAGTAACCAAGAAAGTCGTGGAAAACTTTTTCCGCAACCGCATCGTTTGTCGATTCGGGATTCCAGAGTCAATCATCACTGATAATGGCTCCAACCTCAACAATGACCCGATGAAGGCCATGTGTGAAACCTTCAAGATCAAACACAAGAATTCTACAGCCTACAGACCTTAGATGAATGGAACCGTAGAAGCCGCCAACAAGAATATTAAGAGAATACTAAGGAAAATGATAGAAAAGCATGAGCAGTGGCACGAGAAGCTATCATTTGCTTTATTGGGGTACCGCACCACAGTCCGCACATCAACTGGGGCAACCCCCTATATGCTGGCTTATGGTACGGACGCAGTCATTCCCGCCGAGGTGGAAATTCCCTCCTTATGGATCATACAGGAAGCAGAACTCGACGATGCAGAGTGGGTGAAAAGTCGTTACGAGCAGCTAGATCTTATAGATGGGAAGAGAATGAATGCAGTTTGCCACGGTCAGCTTTATCAGAACAGAATGACCAGAGCCTTCAACAAGAGAGTCAGGCCGAGACAGTTCACACCGGGGCAGCTGGTGTTAAAGAAAATTTTCCCGCATCAAGATGAAGCCAAAGGGAAATTCTCTCCTAACTGGCAGGGTCCATACATGGTTCATTGGGTTCTAACAGGAGGAGCCCTTATACTTGTAGAAATGGACGGAGAAGTTTGGCCAAAACCAATCAATTCAGATGCAGTCAAGCACTTCTATGTGTAATCTTATGTTTTCCTATATGATGTAATTTGAACTACGTCTGACCTGATTCCCGTTTAAGAGGGGATACATAGGCAGCCGTATGGGTTCGGTCACAATTCAATGAAATTTTCACTTTCCCCGCAATTGGAACCCTCAAAATTCTGAAGTAATTTCAGCCAATCGTCACACGAGCAGCAGTTAGAAAAGTCAACCCATCAAACTGGGGCAAAATTTTGAGGAGGACCCTCAAAATTCCGTAGCAGGAGAAGTTGCAATATCTCGAACCGCGTCACAGTCGTCGGTTCATCTAAAAACCATTTTAATTATACATTTATGTTATACTTTTACAAAATCATGCATGTTTATTATCGAAACTGCTTTGTTTAGCAACGCTACCCCAATGATACATACCGATATCACCGAAACAGTGTCGAGCAGGTCAAGCAAAGTCAGCGGGGATACGAACTAACCTTTCCCCTTTACAAAACTCACGATTTTTCTTTGGATGCAGGCACCCGAGTCGCAAAATCATCAAACATATTACACACTCATATTGTTCAGGAACACAACTCTCAGAACCATCGCACCTATTCACAGTTGCTATCCGTACACAATATCCCCAGCAGCCACAATATCGCAATCAGCTAAGAAAACTCTATTACCATTTATCTCTTGCATAAGGCTACTATTCTGCCTTCCGAGACTAAGCACTGTCTCCATCTGCATCTCCTGCATTGCATAAGGCTACCATTCTGCCTTCCGAGACTAAGCATTGTCTCCATCTGCATTTCCTCATTGCATAAGGCTACCATTCTGCCTTCCGAGACTAAGCGCTGTCTCCATCTGCATTTCCTGCATTGCGTATGGCTACCATTCTGCCTTCCGATGTTAATCTCTACCTCCATCTGCACTTGCATGGCTGAAAGATCGTCGCTTCATTTACACTTGCATGGCTGAAAGATCGCCGCTTTATTTACACTTGCGTGGCTGAAATATCGCCGCTCCATTTATATACTTGCACGGCTGAAAGATCGCCATCTTATACTTGCACGGCTGAAAGATTGCCACCTTCTGCATTGTATGGGCTGAAAGATTGCCAAATATTACATCTCATGGGCTGAAAGATTGCCAAATTGTCCAAAGGCGTCATTGTTCCGAGGCGCCATTTTCATAGTCCGAGAACGCCATGCCATGACCTGAGGATTCCTTAATCTTTTGTATATAATTATTCAAAGGCATCATAGTTTGGAGGCATCATTCTCATAGCCCGAGAGCATCATTTCATGGCCTGCGAATCCTTTACTATACGCTTCATGGCCCAGGACGTCATGGTCTGAGGACGTCATCCTAACCGTCCAAAGACAGCATTCATGGTCCGACGGGAAATTGCATCATATTTAAATTAACGCACAATATATGTTTGTATTGCTTATTTGCAGGTAAACCGGCGAGCAACGGCCATCTCGGCAGGAGCGATTCCGCTCCAGTTCCCGCAGCCCTATTAGACCTCAGCCATTCATCCCAACTTAAATATTGCAGTCGTTCTTGAAAGGTCTCCATCGGCATATTCAGCTGAAGGACCCGGAACTACTTATGGCCCGATTCCTGTAAGACCAGGGATATGTAGGCAGCTTAGAAGCTAGGGCGCGGCCAAACCTTTTCAAACCCCCTTCGTTCGGTCAAAATTAGCCATCATATCTTTACCCGACAACTCTTTCATCATTCTCGGGTGAAGAGGGGCAGCTGTTGATACCCAATTTTCCCTGTATTTTTTATATGCAAAATACCTTTCAAAATAGCATGTATATGCATATATAGTATGTCCCAAGGCCCTATTATTTTTTTCTCAATTCTTAAAGATTTCAAAATCAATTTTATTGCCCTATTTTATCAAGAAAAAAAACCAATAAGTATTCCCAAAACTGGAATTTTTGTAATTCATTTATTGGATTCTCATATTTATACTAAAATATAGCTAGTATGATTTTTGCACATTTTTACAAAATTATTTAGTATTTTTAAAGCTAAATTGCATATAATTGCAATATTAGCCTATTTTAAGATTTAATTGCGTTTATACTTACAAAATTGACTCCAGTATTTTTAATTTAATATTTTATATATTATTAATTAGTTTAGCACCTTTAATTTGTTTCCAGAAATTAGTTTACTATTTTTTATAAAGTAAATAAGGGAAAATGGCTATTTAAATGTTAGCCTGTTTTTATTTCGATTTTGGCCAGATTTGGCACCCCTAATTAAACCCAATTTCAATTTCAATTGTCCAGCCCAATTCCTAAAACTACCCGACCCACAGCTCGTTTAAACGACCCGCCCGGCTCCCCGTTTAATCCAGGTCGTTGATCAAAATGATCAACGGCCACATTTCAACCTTACCATTTTTAATTACCCATTACCCCCCAAACCCTATTCATTTGGCATCACCAACCGCCTTTGAACTCCCCCATTCTCTCAAACTCTCTCGAAGCTTCTCAAACCCTAGCCGTCTCCCACCACTTCCGCCCAGCCACCGGAATCCATGGCTTCCAAGGCTATGGGAGTCCTATACCCACCTCCTATTGCTCCTACATGCCTGGTTTTTGAAGATTCAAGGCCTGACCACGACGAAGCTTGGTCCAGGCCTCGTTTGTTTCGAGTTCTGCGGCCATCTCCGGCCTTGCTCCGGCATGCCATGGCTGCTCGAGCCTGATTTTGACTTCTCCGGCTTAGATCAGTGACTTTTCCAAGCCTTTCTCACTACTGGGGTTCTTCTGAAACCCTAACCCTTCGAGGTTTTTCCGATTCCTTTAGATCCGTTGTATATTTGTGTTTTCTCTAAGCTCTTAAGCATTTTTTCTCAAAATCCTCTCAAAACTACACCTTCCGAACCTTCATCTTTTTCCGATCTAGGGTTTCGTCAAATTGTCCTTTAATATTCTCTGGTCTTTAGCGTGTTTTACTGTATTTCTTATGTGTATTTCCTATGTGTTTCTACTGTATTTCCTATGGTATTTCTTCTACTGTGTTTCTTCTATGTGTTTTTCTATTATGCTACTGTATTTCTTATGTAGTGTCTCCTACTGTATTTTTTATGTTGTTTCTCCTACTTTGATTCTTATACTGAAAGATGCATGTCAAAAGTCTCAACTTCTTTCTAAGATTTCGGAAGTTATTTCATCAGTATTTTTTGCCTTGATTACTTGCCCTCTCATCTCTGCACTCGATTGATGGTAGAAACCCTAGAATTTGGGGTTCTTCCAAGTTTGGAAACCATTGGCTGTTTGATTCATTTGAATTGGTTTTTTCAAAACCCTAACTCTTTCAGACCTACTTCGAGTCTCTGAACTGAGTTTTGGGATCCTCGTCTTTCATACGATTCTGATTTTTTCTAAACTCTTTTACACTGGATCCTTTGTATGCTATTAGATGCTACTTCTCTTCTACATTGCTAACCTATGTGACAACCATGCTTCTGTGGTCTATTTTTCTACTAATTTTACAATGACACAACATGCTTGACATGTCTGTATGCTCTTTATATGTGATGGACTTCCCTCTAAATGGCTTTCAAATTTTGTGATTAGTTCAGACTTCCTTCCGAATAGGACTGATTGATTTTCTTTCCTTGTTTGCTGATTTCCCTGTGTTTCGACTTAAGTTAAAACCCTTCTCAGCTTTTATGACTCGGTTCATTCATGGATCAGTAATTACAAGATCCCTGACCTTTGATTTACTGGCTATTAACTGATTTTCTTACCTTATTTGTACAACCGTGTACTTCAAAATTCTGTCCTTAAATAACTTTTTATGTATTTGCCCCTAATTGCATGCTTTGCACAAGAGATGTTTATTTGACTTCTTCCCTTAAATAGTTTTCCCGTTTGAATCTAATTTCTTTAATTAAGGGAAGTCTTGTGTGATTGATTCTTAATTGATAATCAGCTCCTTAACTGTTCTCTTACCTTATTTCTGCCTGATTTTCACACTATAAAGGCACGACTCTTTCACAAACTCAGACACATTCACAATCCTTCTGAACTCATACTCACACACAATAGTATTCTCTCTTGTCTGTACTGTGGCCTGTTTACAAGACCTACTGTTTTTCTCTATTTGTTTCTTTGAAACTGGTATGTCCTGATTTAAGCTTCAGCATCACAACAATGTGTTTATTTACAGCTTGTGTATCCATGTCTACTTACTGTTTCTGTAGAGTTCAATATTTAACTAGCATGCTGATTTCTTCTGCTTGTTTCTGCTATGAATCCCCTATCCCCCACCCCCCTTATGTGTTT